>NC_048234.1:3756100-3941158 GCF_002007445.2 Ailuropoda melanoleuca
TTAAGATTTCATTTATTTATTTGACAGAGAGAGAGAGACAGCCAGCAAGAGAGGGAATACAAGCAGGGGGAGTGGGAGAGGAAGAAGCAGGCTCCCAGCCTGATGTGGGGCTCGATCCCAGAACGCTGGGATCACGCCCTGAGCCAAAGGCAGATGCTTAACAACTGAGCCACCCAGGCGCCCTGAAAAGAGAGTCTTATAGGGGAACCAAGATTTGAAAGATTGTGTAGTTCTTATCAGAATTCCGGGAGGCCAGAAGGAAAGGTAACAACAACTGTAAACCCGCTGAGAGGAAAGGATGCCAACACAGGACTCCATATCCAGTGAAAGTCCCCTTCAGGAGTGAAGGGGATAGAGAGATATTCATTCTCAGATAAAGAAGTGCTAAGAGACTTTGCTGTCAGTAAAGTAAGTCCTTTAGACAGAAAGGGAAATCACACCAGGAGGCAATCTAGAACATCAGAAATGAAGGAAAAGCAACAGAAGGAATAAATATCTGGGTAAATAGAACAGATTCTCCTCTAATTAAGCTCTTCAATATTTGTTTGACAGTTGAAAGCAAAACTCACAATGTCTGGTGCTCAGTGCACAGAAGGGTAATACACAGACAACGTCACCACAGAGGCGGGGCAGGGTAGAGGGGCTGCATGCTGTCAAGGTTTCTATGCCTGATTTCAAGCAGTAAAATACCAGGTCTAAGTAGGCTATAGAATGTTAAGTATATATATCATCATCCCTAGTAACCAGGAATACAATCTGTACAAAGACATAGAGTAAAAACACAACAGAAAAATGAAAGTGGAATACTAACATAGTTCCTACATGATTCCATTTATATGCTACTTTCAGAAACACCCAAAGTGATGGAGAACAGAGTAGTCTAGTCGGTGGTCGTTGCTACTGGTTAGGGATGGGGCAGGGTATGGCTGTCAAACGAAAGGACAAGGGAGTCTTTGAAGGGACGGCACTGTTCTGTGCCCTGTTTGTGCGAGCGGATACACAAATCTATACATGTGTTGAAATTCACCATGCTACACGTATACACACACAGTCAATGTTGCTGTGTGTTAATTTAAAAATTAGAGTGAAGCACGAGAGAGTAAACAAAAGGAGGTTCGGGTAAAGGGGGAATCTCAGGGAACACTAGTATTTAAAGCATACGAAGAACAAAAAGCTAGCAGGAAGGGAGGGGGCGGCAGAAAGACCAAGAGAAGAATGCCACCCCCAAAGGCAGTCCTGCGGAAAAGGGGGGGCAGGATAGACGGCGTGTAGTGCAGTGGTAGCTGGGTAGCTGGTGTGGACCATGCTAATAGCTACTTTGGGTGTGGGGGGAGGTGAGTGGAGGAAGAGGGCAATTTGCCGGAGCTGCAGGACAGAGTGAACGCCAAAATGTGGGGAAGGGAAGACAGCCAGGCTAGACTAGCTTATTACCGAGAGCGCCTATTATGTAAAACCGTAACAACAGCTACTAATATTTTCTGAAAACGTGCCATGTGCTAAGCCATTGTTTTCCTATCTTGAGTTGCATATAGTTAGAAAGTTAAAAAACAAATTCTTCGATACCCCTCAGCATTAATCATTCCGTTCAAATTATTTCATTAAATATAACCACACATCTGGATAGGTATTCTTTGTTTATGGCTCCGTATTCCATAGTTCTAAATATAAATATTCGTATTAAAAATAAAAGCTATAAAAGTAAAATTCTACTTAATGACAATAATTTAATGTTGACCGATAAAGCTCGTGTCGTTAACACTAAATTGCTCTTGAAACATGAATGTGACACAGACTGAAGTATAGGTCCTTTGGGCTTGTGCTGCTATTCCTCGTTCCAGCTGTGGAGACACCCTTTATACACTGCACAGTGACAGCCTCTGGCCTGCTCACAGAAGCAAAGCCATCGTTCTGTATTGAGCATCCCTTCTTTTCTCATCAGCTGGGATTGAGGACAATTATACACGCATATACAAATGTGGGCTGGAATTGGATGGCAAGACACAATGCAGTGATCATCCTGATGGTCCAGAATATTTCTGAAATTTCTAAATATTACCATGAGCACAGAAACATAAAATTTAAAAAGTCGTTAAAAAAAAATCACAGAGCTCAGAGAAGACACCATGAGCCCTAATTTGAAGACACAATCTGAAAGCATAACATACATTACCTTAGTTCAGGCATTAAACCACCCTACAATAGGAACGAAAATAAAGCCCTCACCAGTTTTCCTCGAGCCCCAATAAAAAGTCTACTTTAAAAAATGTAAGCTACATCAGAACCCTTGCTAAATAAGGTAACAACAGAAATACACTTCCCATTATTTTAGAAAACTGGAATCCTGGTGATCACGTGCTCAGTGCTGACTGGCTGATTCCTAGATAATCAACATGTGTTTCTTAGCGCCCTGCATGCATAAAAAGGCTCCAGACTGTATGAATCCAATTATATGACGTTGTGGAAAAGGCACAGCTATTGAGAGACTACAATGATCAGTGGTTTCCAGGAGTTCGGGAGGAAGAGAGAAGGGATGAGTAGGTGAAGCATAGGGGATTTTGAGGGCACTAAAAACATTCTGTGTGATATTGTAATGGCAGATATGTGACATTATGCAATTGTCAAAACCCACAGAACTTTAGAGCACAAAGAGTGAGCCTTAATGAATGTAAATTTATTTATTTATTTATTTATTTTAAGATTTTATTTATTTATTTGACAGAGACAGAGACAGCCAGCGAGAGAGGGAACACAAGCAGGGGGAGTGGGAGAGGAAGAAGCAGGCTCATTGCAGAAGAGCCTGACGTGGGGCTCCATCCCATAACGCCGGGATCACGCCCTGAGCCGGAGGCAGACGCTTAACCGCTGTGCCACCCAGGCGCCCCTAATGAATGTAAATTAAAAAAAAAAAATCATTTCAGAGGCAGAGGGTTCCAGGAGGAAATGCACACCATGGAGAGAAAATTTAGCTTTACTACCAACATATAAAACATCGTCACTGAGAGGGACAGGGAAAAGGTGCTGAGCCTAGTGACTTTGGAAATGAGCAGAATCTGTTATGACTCAAGGCAAAAGTGACTGCATATTAGAATGAAATTCTAGTTGATAAATTTTTCTTTTTTTTAAGATTTTACTTATTGATTTGAGAGAGAGAGCACGGCTGTGGGGAGGGGTAGGAGGAGAGGGTGACAGAGAATCCTCAAGCAGACTCCCTGCTGAGCATGGAGCCCGATGTGGGGCTTGATCCACAGACCCCGAGATCATGACCTGAGCTGAAGGCAGACGCTTCACTGACTGAGCCACCCAGGCGCCCTGCTAAGGTTGTCTTCAGTGGGAGTAGGAGTTAACAATTCAGACACTGTTCATATATGTACACTGGAACTGAACAACTGAGAAGAACGATGAATGGTGGCAGTCAAATTCTCACTGTCCGAGTGGGAATTTAAAGACAGGCTAGGACAATCCGTGTGATAATGGATGAGAGTTAGAGACATCAGTATGCACTGGAGTTTAGCTTTAAATCGATACAGATGGTTACATATAGGTAAGTGATATACACAGTCTAGTAAACATACCTGTATTTCTATTCTTCCTCAACTGGGAAGGCATTTAAAAAAGCAACACTGCAGTAGCAATAAGCACACTTAACATCCAGACCTTGGTTTCTAATCCCCTTCTCCAATAAAAAGAGTCAGGGCTCTTTAGACAAATAGGCTGACTCTCGGACGGGGGCTGGACATACACAACATGAGCCTGGAGTATCTGGTAGCATCAGAAACTAAGGAATTGCTTTAACAAACAAACCAAAAAGAACCCCATCAGCGGGCGTGTGTCATTGGAGCAAAGGCACAGGAGCCAAACGACAGACCTCCCGATGGCCAAAAGAGGGAAAGTCTGAGCCACGAAATAAAGTAGTTTTGGATCAGAGCCAAAAATATAAAATAATATCCATGCATCCATATGGATATAAACACATGAATGCATGAACTCATAAATGTGAGAGAAGAGACAAAACTCCTGTGGAGAGTGCCAAATAGTTTATGTAGATACTTCGTCTTTTAAGAGGGGGTGTGGGCTGCAAGTAGTGCCTCCCTTCCAAGGAGTAGCGTATGGAAATGAGGGTGGGAGGTAAGGTGTAACTTTACAATGGAGAAGCCTGACAAATGCTACCTCAGCTGGACAGTCAAGGTCAATGTCAACAGTCACAAGTCATGTCGATAGCACGGACACTTGATACGATAGGATGAAAGAGGTCCTGCACCTCTGCGGTCTTCCTCCCAGCAACCCATAACTGCAGTCTCATCATGAGAAAAACATGAGACCAAGTCTGGTGTATCCTGCACCATCCCTGACCAGTATCCCTCAACAGTGCCAATGTCACCAAGAACAAGGAGAGTCTGAGAAACGGCCACAGCCAAGAGGAGCCTAAAGAGACATGGTTATGAAATGTGACATGGTATCCCGGACGGAATCTCAGAACAGAGAAAGGCTGTTTGGTAAAAAATGAGGGAATCTGAATGAGGTATGGACATTAGTTAATAATAATATATTGATATTGACTTATTACATAGAAATACGGTGCTAATGTAAGATGTTAATAAGAGGTGAAACTAGATGTGGGGTATTATGCAAACCCTCTTGTACTATCTGCTCAATTTTTGTAAATCTAAAACTGTTCTAAAGAATAAGGTCCATTATTTAAAAAAAAAAACCCTTTTAGCTAACATCATATTTTTTTTTAAGATTTTATTTATTTATTTGACAGAGAGAGAGAAAGAGAGCACAAACAGGGGGAGTAGCAGGCAGAGGGAGAGGGAGAAGCAGACTTCCCACTGAGCAGGGAGCCCGACGCAGGGTTCCATCCCAGGACTCTGGGATCATGACCTTAGCCGAAGGCGACGCCCAACCAACTGAGCCACCCAGGTGCCCCGCTAACGTCATATTTAAGATGACACACTAAACACTTTCCCCTAAGGTCAGAACAAGACAAAAATGTCTACTCTCACCACTTCTAATCAATATTTTGGAAAAAAATAAACCCAGAGTTGGAAAAGTAATACTATCCGGTCTCAAGTCATCCTATAAAGCTACAGTAGGGAAGACAGTACAGTAAGGACAAAAGCTCAACAGAATAGAAGGGAGTCCAGAAGTAGACTCACACATGTGGCCAAATGGGTTTCCACCAAGGATATCCATCCAAACCTCAGGTTCTGTAAGAAATGTCAGCAGGCGGGGCGCCTGGGTGGCTCAGTTGGTTAAGCGTCTGCCTTCGGCTCAGATCATGGTTCCAGAGTCCCGGGATTGAGCCCCACATCGGGCTCCCTGCTCAGCGGAGACCCTGCTTCTCCCTCTGCCCTTGACCCCACTTGTCCTCTCCCTCTAGCTTTCTCAAATAAATAAATAAAAAATAAATAAAGAAAGAAATGTCAGCAGGCCTACTTCCTCAGTCTTCGTGGGATCCCTGTTCATATGCAAGAGTGAGAACACAGTAAGGGAACATATCCGTTCCCCAGTGGCTCCTGGGAGCAACTATTCCTGCTATCCCTGGGACAACCCTGTGAGGCTAGTGATACGAGAGGCGAAGCTCATAGAGGTCATTTGTCCAAAGGCATACAGCTGGTAAGACAGCAAAGCTGGTCAGACTCTGCAATCGTCGGATTCCACATGCTTTTCTGTAACATTCAGAAAGGAAGGGGAATCCAATCAAATACCTCAAGACCGCCTTGTTTGTTCTGCTTGTTTTGTTTGGTTTGAAAGAGGACATCATTCAGTTTCCCCCATAAATATCTTCTAAGTGACTGTTAGGTAAATGTTTAATTATTATTTACCACAATGAACATATTAGTTTATTAGACCAAATACCTGATCCAGTGGAGTGTTTCTATTTGCTGTGAAACTATTTAAATGCCATAAAGTTAAAAATATAAATACACACGTATTGCATGGTACACTGGGTGTTATATGCAAGTAATGAATCATGGAACTTTACATCAAAAACTAGGGATGTATTCTATGGTGACTAACATAATATAATAAAAAATTATCATAAAAAATAAAAAATATAAATATAAATATAATTAAAAACAATTTTTAATTGTTATATAAATACACAGTTGTTACTTTTATGATCTATCTTGTTGGTCATAACCATGATTATCTACCATCATGACTCTGGTCAAGGATACAACCCTCAATGGTGAGCCAAGGTCATTTGCTAATATTTTCCCCTCTCACAACTGATCATAGAAAACTGGACAAGGGGCACCTGCCTGGCTCAGTGGGTACAGCATGCGACTCTTGATCTTGGGGTTGTAAGTTTGAGCCCCACATTGGGTGTGGAGATTACTTAAAAAAGAAAATCAAATCTTCACGAAAAAGAAAGAAAACCCTGGACAATTTTTACACCTCCATTTTCTCACTTCAGTTTCTAGAGTCTCTCATAAAGTATGTGGACTCAAATTCGTAGATCTCTACTCCCTTTGAAAAGCAGCCTACATCTCCGATCCAAAAGGATCTGTCTGCCTGAGTAATTTTCTTTCCTCTGGGACTCGAAAATGTTAATAGAATCATGGCCTTACATTTCCATATCTGCCCCTGCTACTGAGTATTTAGAACATGTTCAAATTCCTATAACCTAGAACAGAATGTGTAACACCAAGAAAACAATATTAGGAGCGGAGAGAGTCTTGAACATGATTTCTGGGTTCCTTCTCTCAGACCTCAAGAACGCAGACTAGCTTTTCATGAGATGCATGAAATGGCATCCTTTCTAAGCTCGGGCTTACATTCCCTGTTTCAATCTGGTGTCATCTAAATGAAGACTTTTAAAAATACTTCTGATGGTGGGAATACAGTTCTAAAGCACTGCCGCCGTGTCTCTCTCGGATCCCCCTGACAACCCTGAAAGGTAGATGGGGAAACTGCTATAGTATTTAAAGATGTCAAAACGGGCCCACGCAGATTATGTCACTTGTCCAAGTCACCGGGGGAGTAAGGAGGAGGGCACGGGAGATGCGTCTCTGGGTTTCGATCCACGAGTTTACTCAGTAGCGCGTGCTCTCACGTCTCAGGTTACATACAGCCCATGTCTGACTGCAGACTAAACACCGTCTGCATTTTTCCCATTCCATAGGTACATCACCTTGATTTCTCCACACTTCCCCTTTTTTAGAAGCACGAGAAGATCTCTGAGGAAGCCCAGTTGGTGAAGACTTGGACTCTGAGAGAGTCAGAACTGTGACATCTATCAGTCAGAAGGCAGATGCTTAACCACACACTCTGGTTTAAAAAAAACAAAACAAAACAACGAAGAACTTGAAGAGGAAACATTTCTCCACTTAAGGAGAGTTACCTGTCTTTTTTTCCAACACGTTTCCACACTTCCAACATATTCTGAGTGTGTTTCTCGTTCTAGAAAGGGGGCAAGGAAGGAGATCTATGCCAGCATTTATCCAGAGGCAGGTAGTTACAGGCAGGACTCTCAGAGCCATGGTTTGCAAGTAGGTCTTGATTTTTTGGCTGTAAATGCATTTTTAATAAACCTCTTGTTTTACTCTGATATTTTTAAACTCTCCAAGCACAGAAAAGAAATCCAAATGCAAAGTACCATAGAAAGCACAAAATAAGTAAAAATCAGGGGGAGTCCCATTAATGAAAGAAATGTCCCAATTTTATAAAATGCACCGATAGCCTGACACTCTGCATTATATTTTATTCCTTTATGCCGATGGTCATTTTACTGCCTCTGGGCTCCAAATTCACCCCCTAGGACTGACTCGGTGCTTACAGACAGGGCGCCAAGCTGCTCTCCTTTGCAGGGAGCCTGACGTGACGTCTTCTTGGCAGGGGGTGCGGGAGGGACTGCGCAAGAGGAGGGGGCCACTCCAGGACTACGGATGCTAGCGTTTTTTCCTTCTTCCTGCTGCTGTGCCTGCCCCCGCGATTATGGATACGCACAACATCCAGTGGTGCTGGGTCCCAGAGGTGAGCCCAGCGTACACAGCCCCTCAGTGAGCTTGGAGCCTTGGCCTGGTGACCGGCTTGCTGCTGCCCTGCCTGGACACTGCGCCATCCTGCCAGGGAGCCAGCTCCCACTGCCCAGCTCCCACTGTGTCCCTGCCCACTACCCCGACCTGCCTGCAGCCGGAGCGGGGCTTCCCGCTCGCCAATCCTGGTTGTAGCTCTTTTGTCCATTGGCTTCTGTGCACCTTCACCCCAAGAACAGCGTTTTCTGTGACCAGCCCTGGCCCAGGGAACCCAGTGAACTTCACTGCCCTCCAGGCATACCTTCTCCAATGAGGTGTGAATCTCAGCTGGGGAGCTCCTTGTCAGGGCCACTGGGCACTGCTAAGGGAGTGGGTTTGGGGCAGTAGAAATACAAGTATGCCTGTAAGGCATGTGAGCCCAGCTCATTAACCCTCCTCCTGGATCTCTTTCCAGTCAGCATCCAGAGCTCGAGCTGCACGTACCCCCTAAGAGGGGACCAGAGAGCTATTTTCCATGAAGAGACTAGCCCAAGAGGAAAGAGGAATATATCCTGATATCTGAAACTCCTACAGTGAAACGGTTGAGTCTCCCCTCTACTGCTCTAAAGTGAGGCCCACTGGTTCAAGTTCACACACAATCCTTTCAATCAACTTGATGCACCTCCCTTTTAAATGTGAGCTTCTAGAATCAGCAGACATTTGTAGGGAGGTTCCAAAGCAAACCTTTTTTGGAGCAAAAGAAACACACACACACACACACACACACACACACACACGGACACACATAATCTCAGAGAGATAAGACAATGTCTTCACAAAACTGTAACAAAAGGATGACAGAGGAACTTTCGGGAAACAAGGAGTTCTTAAAATTAGGATGGCAACAGCAGCTCTGAGTCTTGATTGTGGTAACGGTCACATGAATCTACACATGTGAAAAAATGATGTGGAGGGGATCCTGGGTGGCTCAGTCAGCTAAGCGTCCAACTCTTGGTTTCGGCTAGGATCGTGATCTCAGGGTCGTGGGATCGAGCCTTCTGTTGGGCTCCGCACTGAGCATGGAGTCTGCCTGAGATTCTCTCTCCCTCTCCCTCTGCTTCTCCCCCACTTCACATAAATAAAAAAAATAAAATCTTTAATTTAAAAAATGATATGGGACTAGACACACATACAGTATACCAAAGTCAAATTCCTGGTTTTGACATCGTCCTGTAGTTACAGGAGACAGAATCCTTGATAGAAACTGGGTGAAGGGTCCATTGGACCTCTGTACTATCTTTACAACTTCCTGTGACTCTGTAATTAGTTCAAAATGAAAAGATAAGAAAAAAATCTTTTTTTTTTTTTTTTTTTACAAAAGATAGGATAGTGAGAGAGATGGGGGAAAGGAAAAAGGAAAGAATTGTAAGATAGAGTTAGGGACATTCTTTGAGAAATAAAGCAATATGACAAAGCAGTGAGAACTAAGAGAGAAAAAATTTTTTAATCAAATGGAGGATTACTTCTTGAGGCCTGACACTGACAACGGAACTACAAAGAGAAAGAGGAAAAAAAGAGAAAAATCATATGGAGGAAATTAACAATAAAATAATACAAGAAAGTTTCCCAGAATTTAAGGACACGAGCCCCCAGATGAAAAGAGAGTACCAAGTACTCAGAGCAATGAGTTGAGGGGGAAAAATGTCACACCAATATCATTGTGAAATTTCAGAAACTAGAGATGAAAAGGTTCTAAAAGCTTTCAGAGAGATGGGAGAAAAAACTACTCATGTATAACGGAAATTGGAATGGCAGACCTTTCCAGAGCATCCCTGCAAGCAGCAAGCAAAGGAATGCCATCAGAATTCCAAGAGAATTAACTCCAACCTGCAACACGCTCATTCTTTCAATCAAACACAAAGAGCTAATAAGGTGATTTCCAAATGTGTATGGTCTTAGATTGTTCTTACTTCCCACGCACGCTTTCTTGGAAGTTCCTGGAGCATGTGTTCCACCAAGGAGGGGAGAGGGAAGAAAGAAGACTTGAGGTCCAGAAAACAGGGCATGCACACGAGAGAGAGGCAAAGGGCACTGTGCTCCCAGTGTGCTAATGTGCGCCATCCCAGACAGGGAGGCAGTCGCCTGAGTGTGGTCCGTCCAGGTTAGACAGGGAGAGAGAGGACTCCAAAAAGATGAAACTGGTGGGCTACTGCTGTGATCTGAATGCATGTTCCGTATTCATCACCCCCCCGATTCATATGTTGAAATCCTAACCCCCAAGGTGATGGTATTAGGAGGCAAGGGGAGCCTCTGGGAGGTGCTTAAACCATGAGTGTGGATCCCTCACGAATAGGATTAGTGCCCTTATAAAGAGACCTCACAGAGCTTCCTAGCCCTGCCCCGTGAGACACAAGTCTGCAACCTGGGAGGGCTCTCACCTGACCACACTAGCACCCTGACCCCAGACTTCCAGCTGTCTTTCATCAGCCCCCCAGTCTGCGCTCTTTCATTAGGTCAGCCAGAACAGAGCAAGACAGCACCAAAGGTATTGGTCTGTAGAAAGGGATTCCCTAATGCTGTCAGAGGTAACAGGATGGGGGTGGGAAAAGAATGAAAAACGATAAAGACAACTAAGCAAGTGAAAAAAAAAAAAGCAGCAGCAGCAGGTAGGGCACCTGGGTGGCGCAGTCGGTTGAGTGTCTGACTCTTGGTTTCAGCTCAGTCATGATCTCAGGGTCATGGGATCAAGCCCCGTGTCGGGCTCCACGCTCAGCACAGAGTCTGCTTAAGATTCTCTCTCTCCCTCTGCCCCTCCCCCACGTGCACTCTCTCTCTCTCTCTCATTGAAATAAATAAGTAAATATTAAAAAAAAAAAGAAACAGGTATAATTACTAACTTTAGAAAAAAGGGTGTAATGAAATGAAATCTGATTCTGGTATGTGCTGCGACTCAGCCATGAACACTTACATAGTCGTAATTCTGTAAACACTGACTTAGCTAAAATGTGTGAGCATGCGGGAGAGGAGAAGGGCGTATGGGTGGGATTGCTACAGGTAAAATTAACATCTTCCTCAGGAGGGGCGGTCAACAGAGCCTAAGATGGAAAACATCAAGAACTAGGAAGCACACTGTGATATTACTGAAATATAGACACTGTACTGTGGATATTAACATATAAACCACAAGGAATCAGGTGACTCGCTTCAGTGGGGTAGGACTTTGAGGCGGGAGGGCTGACGGGGAGAAGCCCTGCTTCTCCTAATCTTTCTAAAACTCTCTTATTTGTCAAACTATGTAGAGGTATTATTTTGATAAAAATAAAAATTTTTAAAAATTAAGTCCAAAGAAGAACTTTCCATGAGTGACACTACAGGCAAATGTGACAAAAATCGTCAAGGTCTTGGAAACACTGGGCGTAGGCAACAAAAACCCACTGAAGGGTGTCAGTGGGCGGGCGACATGAACAGAACTGTATTTTACAAAGAAAATTCGTGAGATGGGTAAAAAAAAATGGATGGGCTGAAAGAGGGTAGTTTGAGAATTAAAGGAAATAGTGAGAAATTTCTAGTGGGCACCTATGAGCACCGTGGACTGCGTCTGTGGTAGGAATATCGGAGGGGTGGGGGTGGCAGCCATCAAGAGGATGTCTCAATCTCTCTCTCCGGTGGTCTCTGACTGTGAGTTAGTATTCAATACAAGGAGGGGGACAGCTGGTCTGATAGATGTAAATATTGTCATCTTTCTAGCAGAACACTCTCTCACATATGGATAAAGCACCACCCTGGGTTATGAATCAGTCATTCAAGAGCTGTCACCTAGTGTGGATTTTAACCACGTCCTAACCCGACCACCCTTGAATAACCAGACCATCAAAGTCTTGGATCCCAGGCTTTGAGAGGCCAAACCTTAAAAGTAAGGATGCTTGGTTGAACACCGCAAAGCCACGCTTACTCATACATCCTTTTGCTCACCAGGGTTCTGGCCTACATGTTTACGAACAGACACTAAGGAACATCAGTTCATTTTTCCTTTTTCCACGGCGACCAAAAGATGCATCGAACAAAACGAAGCAGACAATGTGTCTGGATTTCGGGAAGACATGTGACAAGAAGGACTGGACGTATGACCTCCTGTGGCTCATTGATCAGAATCGTGTCCTAGTTCACGAAACAGTCCCCTGGAGGCCAAGCGAAGGTCCGTGAGCATCGCGGATTCTGAGAAATCAGTAGCAGGGTGTACTAGGGAGTAAGAGTCATACCTACCCGAATGCACCGGGGGCCAAGCCACAGACTGGAAGTCAAAACGAAGCCCAGGGACTCCACCCCCAACACCCCTGCCCACCCCACGCCTGTTTAGAACTCCACTGCTCCCATGGTCCTCGACCACAGCAGCAGCATCCCCAGGGAGCTTATTAGACTTGGGGGGGGGTCTCGGGCCCCACCCCAGACCTAATGAATCCAAATCTGCATTTTAACAAGATCTCTGGGTGATATTTATGCTCATTAAGGTTTGAGAAGCACTGACTCAGAAGAGAGAGAAGGGAGTCCTTCTGGCTCTCTGATCCCCAGTGGTTCCCCAGCTGGTGTTGGAAGGCGTGGAAACTGCACACGCACCCAGGTGTCCGAAACCGCCAAAGCAGCAACAGAGACATGTGTGTACGGTGTGAAAGTGGTGAGGAGAAGCTGGCGACTCTGCCTTTTCCAGAACATGCGCCGATTCCAGGACACTCAATTATTTCTTGGGAGCTTGATTTTAGACTCAAATGAGGGCTTGGGCATGAACCACAGATTTCCCTTTATAGCTGCCTATTTTACTTAAACAAAAAATGCTAAACATTAATTTTAGTTGTACTTAATTGAATAATTTCTCGGGGGAATAGTTCAGGGAGAGTTTAAAACTGCCTGTTTCCAAAAGCCATTACAAATTGGCATATACTATAATGTCACTGTGCCAACCCAAACAGCCCGCTTCAATGCCCCTGGGGCCGCCCTCACTCCAGATGTGCTCAGAACTCCTAGTAATCTAATGCAGGCAAAAACCATATTTACGCGAAGTCGTATTTTGAATATCCTTTTCCAATTATCTGCAATGAGATAACAGATCCCTAATTGGAAGCACTGGGGGTGGGCGGTAGGGGTGGGGATCAGTCAGCATGTCACCCTAGTGAATGCTTTTCATTAGTAAAAACGAAAAGAGTCTGTCGAGAATGAAAGAAAGCTCCTTTGCCACATTGAATCATCTGAACCTCTATAAACTTAGAAACTGGTCACCTGTAATTAACTAGCTGATTTATTTTAAAAGACTGATCTTGTCTTTTCCTATAAATCGTAAACACGAAGGACTGGGGTTGGGGGGGGTGGGAGAAATGGACTCAAGTGAAAGAAATCCACAAAACACTTTGTGTGCAAGTGCTACTCCCCTCCTCCGGCCCCCATCCCACCCAAATACCCTCGACCCTGTTTCGTGCTGGCGTGAACAGCACCGATTCTCAACTCTTCTTCCTAACTGGTAACACTTGTAACAGGGCTGCGGGGTAAGCCAGGACCCTTTACCACAGATATGCTAACCCCCGTCCCCAGTTCACTCTACCGACAAGGAATCACCTTGCTATTCTCTTATTTAAGCACGTATAAACAATGAAGTGACGTATGGTACGTTTTGCCAAAACCGAAGTTTCCGTCCTTCCCGTTTTTCTAATAAATGCCAATTTAGAATTCAGGTGTAAGTCAAGTTAAGTATTTTTGTACAAACTGGCAGCTTGTTCAGTTACAGAGGGGACTCCGGCCCCCATACATCATAAAATGCTGTCATGTGCTGTGCAATCCCGGCATGCTTACTTACTGGAGTTGTCTGTTTTCACAGATGTCACAGAGAAGCCATCTGAAAAACTATGCAAAAATGCAGCTGTTCCTGGCTGTTAGCGAGATACACTTGGAAACCTTGTTCCCTGAAATGTTCAAAATTGCAAAGGGTTTCTCTAAATAGAAATTAATTCCCGAATTTCGTGTGTTGACAAGCAAACACTCTCATGTTTATGCTTTATCTTGACAAAGGAAATTTGAGCATATTACCCAAAAACCTCTAAAGGAAACAAAGTCCATGTATGGTATTCACTTCATCACGTTTTTTCCTAAAATGCTTGAAAACATTTTTACCCCAAATGCAACATGCAAATGGCAAAGCAAAAGACTTGTACGCACAGTTTAACAAATAGCTACGAAGCAAAAACTGTGTATAAACATTGCATGCCGGCTGTTACCACTCGACCTGGTAAAAACCTAACTAAACTCACTTATTCAACCTGGCAATCAGCAAACTATGTGCCAGGCACTGTGTTATGTGCAAGTTTCAACACTTTAGCGAGTTTTGCTTGCTAACATATTTGCTCAAACAACTATCGCAAATTCCTTCATTGTTAACCTACCTGAGTTTCAAAGTAAATAAATATATAACTTTATCACATGGACAAGGAACATTTTCCCCCGATAAATCTACACTAAAGGTTTGTGCTCCGGGGATGCTTGACAATATATCACTTCTGAAAGCACCACAAGAAAGGGCTTGGTGGTCAGTAACACCCAGATGTGAACTTTTCTCTCTGACCTATACCAGCAGTGAATGATGTTCCCAGTGCCCCTCTGATTAACCCCAGAACAAAGGCCTCCCCACTTGGGAGCTACTCAGAACTTTCCCAAGCACCTTGCAAAGAGTCTTAAAAGCATTGGTTCCAGTATAAAGACAATGAAATCCCTGGTTATAATGTTCTCTTAACCCTAAGAAAAAAGTAATCCACAGCTCTGCTTTAAGAGAAATAGTTTTACCTTATTAATCACAAAGCTTTCAAGTAAACTCTGTTCTGTGAGATTCTCAGAAACAGTTCAGCTGTTTCCAAATCACACACTGGAAAATTCCTATGTTACACAGTCCAGGATAATCAGTGTAAAAACAATATACATAACAGCACTTCCTCACTAGGTTCCGTTTCTGCTGGGAAAGGAGAGAGAAATTCAAACCAAAATGATAAATTAAGCCAATAATCTACAAACTGGGGTGTGCAAGGTGATTCACTGAAATGTGGCAAGAAAAAAACTAAAACTTCTTTTGATATGGATTTATTTTTTAATCTCAACCATTACTAATTTTAGGAGCCCCATAATATGTAATACAGAAGTACATATAAATTTATAAAGGCAATTGTTTTTTAAAAATCCTAGCAGGTTGATTGTAATTTTTTAAAAAGATTTTATTTATTTATTTGAGAGAGAGAGAGAGTGAGTGAGAGAGAGAAGGAGCAGAGGGAGGATCAGAGGGAAAGGGAGAACCAGACTCCCCATAGAGCAGGAAGCCCGATGTGGGGCTCGGTCCCGGGACTCTGGGATCATGACCTGAGCTGAAGGCAGCTGCTTAACCAACAGAGCCACCCAGGCGCCCTAGGGTTGATCATAATTTTTATAAACGTGATACATGATCTCAAAGTGTTGGAGGCCACGTGTTAGGAGTGGCACAGATTATCTATAAAAGAATACAAGTACATGTAACCCAAGCATCTAAGAGTTAAATATCTTTGTCATTGTTCAAGCAAACATTACATAAGTCCTAAGAGTAATAACTGCGCGTTAGTCAGCTTGAGTGGGGGGAGGGTTAAAGACCACACAAACACACAAGCCAAGGAACATAGTGGTTAAGATGTTCGTATTAGGGAAAGGGGACGGAGGCGGGATATATGGGAGTTCTCTGTCTTACTTTTCAACTTTTTATAAATCTAAACTTAGTTCAAAATAAAACACTTAAAAGAGATTTGTTGAGGCGCCTGGGTGGCTCCGTTGGTGAAGCGTCTGACTGCTGATTTTGGCTCAAGTCATGATCTCGGGGTCATGAGATGGAGCCCCGTGTTGGGCTCTGCACTGGGTGTGGAGCCTGCTTGAGATTCTCTCTCTCCCTCTGCCTCTCCCCCCACTTGTGCATGCTGTCTCTCTCTCAAATAAAAAATAAATAAAAAGGAAAAAAGTGATTTGTAACTGATTCCAGCACCAAAATTTGCAAATTATTTTGAATAAAGCAGAGAGGAAGGAAACCCTAAAATGTCACACGTACTCGCATTACCTACCCCCCACCTCATCTCTACGCCACAGATCACTGTAACTGACGCACATTTGGTGTTACTTCGGGGCTCCACTTAACTGCAGGATTTGGAGAGCTTTTCTCAAAATACATGTTTGTTCACAGAGTGCCCTTGGCACGTGCACAGGATTTGTCTCCGGGGTTCTGACGGAAGATGACAAACACAGGCTGAGAACTGCTGTACCAGAGATGGAGGAACGGAGAGGAAGGAGGGAAAAGGCGTAGCCAAAGGAAAAGATGGGAAGAGAGCTTCAGGACATGGTTAGATGCTTGCTCTAGGAAGGAAAATGGCAACAGGACCAAGAATGCCTAGTCATAAAAAGGTGTTGGACACGAGCTATGTGTCAGACACTGGCCTGAGCTCTAGGGATTCCAGAGTGCTTGGGGCAGACACGACCCCTGCCCTCAGGAAGCCTACAGTCTAGACGACAGGAAAACAGTCCAGGGAGGAGGCTGGGCAATAGCACTGGGAAGAAACGGGGAGCCCAACTTGGCCAGTAGCGTATGATTACAAAGGAGAGGCCAGGAGGGGGAGCAACAGGGAGCTGAATGAACTCACCCTGCCAGAAGAGCCACGGACGTGTTTCCTCCCTCCCTCCCTTTCTCGCTCCCTCCCTCCCTTCCCTCTTTCCATCCATCCATCTACATATCCAACCATCCTTCCTTCCATCCATCCATTCACCCTTCCACCCATCCATCCATTCATCCATCCATCCATCCACCCTTCGTTCCTTCTTTCCAAACTTCCTTCCTTCCTTCCATCCACCCATTCATCCTTTGTTCCTTCTTTCCAACCTTCCTTCCTTCTACCTTCCATCCATCCATCCATCCATCCATCCATCCATCCATCCTTCATTCCTTCTTTCCAACCTACCTACCTTCCTTCCCTCCTTCCACCCACCCTTCCATCCATCCAATCCATCCATCCTTTGTTCCTTCTTTCCAACCTTCCTTCCTTCTACCTTCCATCCATCCATCCATCCATCTATCCACACATCCATCCTTCATTCCTTCTTTCCAACCTACCTACCTTCCTTCCCTCCTTCCACCCAACCTTCCATCCATCCAATCCATCCATCCTTTGTTCCTTCTTTCCAACCTTCTTTCTTTCCTTCCTTCCACCCACCCTTCCATCCATCCACCCATCTATCCTTCCCTCCTTCCTTCCTTCCATCCACCCATCCATCCATCTATAGAAGCAAATGCCAACAGCCAAGAAGAGGTGACAAGCCAGCACAGCCTCCTGGAGATAAGTGATGGCTACAAAGCGGACGTAATTGAGTCGGAAGAGCAGCTGACCTGGAGGGTAGGGGCGTGGACCCTGCTTCTCCAGCTCCCTGCAGCGTAGGATTTCCTTTTTTCTTTTCAATGTCCAGTCTTCTAGACCGAGGCTTTCACAAAATAAAAATGAATTACTAGCAAAATGAAAATCTTTAAAAATCCACAAAATGTGAGCCCACTAACATTGCATTTGGATGTCATGGCAATGCCAAAATGCTATATAAAAGCCTGAATATCTTACTCTCAGATTTTTGGACTGATTTCATTATGCGCTGGAAATAAACAGTTCAAGGGTGGGCTCTGCTCCGGTAAGCACAGCTGGGGCTGGGGGGCTTGCTCCAAGCCGACTTCACGCAGCAAGAACACTATCTGTACTTCTGAAGTGCTCCATCAGAATTGCAGCCACAGCCCGGAGCGCCAGAGGGCCAGACAGCACTCACCAGGTCAATCACAAGAACCAGGCATGCAGAGATCTCTTCGTGTCTTTTTTAGATCTTCCTCAGTCACAAAACATAGCTTTTGATGCTTGTTTTGATTTGCTACCAGATGCCCAATGTCTGCATTCTACCCCTTCGCACAGCCCAAGGAAGGACAATAGGCCCCAGCACACATGTGTGACAGGGTTGGTGGAGGACCGCCTCTTTTTCTAGCATCTTCAATCTTCTTTTCCTGTCCCCAAGAACTTCTCTCTCCGCCTTTAAAGATTTATTTATTTTAGGGGCACCTGGGTGGCGCAGTTGTTAAGCGTCTGCCTTCAGCTCAGGGCGTGATCCCAGCGTTCTGGGATCGAGCCCCACATCAGGCTCCTCTGCTAGGAGCCTGCTTCTTCCTATCCCACTCCCCCTGCTTGTGTTCCCTCTCTTGCTGGCTGTCTCTGTCAAATAAATAAATAAAATCTTAAAAAAAAATAAAGATTTATTTATTTTAGAGAGAGAAAGAGAAAGAGTGCACGAGCAGGAGAGGGAGAGAGAGAGTCCTCAAGCAGACTCCCAGCTGAACTCAGAGCCTGACTGGGGCTCAGTTGGACACTTAACCCATCCACCCAGTGCCCCTCTCCCTCTACCTTTAAACACTCACCTCAGTCTGGTTCCTCTCCGGCATCTTAACCCGATTCTAAAACAAAACCGCAAGACCCTTCACTTGACTTTGATGCCCTCATGAGTTCTCTCCCATCTGGTTAGCACCTTCCTTCCACTAACATAGTCCCAGCGTCAAGAGTTCGCCCTTGTGGCATCTGTGGACTCTTCAGAAAAGGTCCCAGAATCTGGCCTAGGATCTATCCCCAGTGCACTCTGCTGAAGCTCCTTCCTCATCAACCCTCTTGGGAATACGACCTTTTCAAAAGCAACCAGTTTTCTTCTTGATCACCCAAGTCTCTGTCCTGGGCCCATCTTGTTGGTAATGAGCTGTCCTGGATTGATTGATTGATTGATTTGTTAAAGATTTTATTTACTCATTTTAGAGAGGGAGGGAGGGAGGGAGGGGCAGAGAGAGGGAGAATCTGAAGCCGACTCCGCACTGAGCATACAGCCTGACACGGGGCTCAATCCTACAACCTCGATATCGTGACCTGAGCCGAAACCAAGATTCGGATGCTTAACTGACGGAGCCACCCAAGCACCCCTCCTGGATTTATTTATAACTTGACAGTGACCCCCGAGTGGACTCCAGGCAGTCATTTCCTGTGAGCTCCAGAGCCGTGTCACTGGGGAGGTCCCACCATTACTTTACACATGCTTCCCAACCCCGAGTATGCATTTGAACCATCTGACGTTCCTTTAAGTCAGACCATCCCTGCGCCTCACACTCAGAGATTCTGGCTTAATGGGACTGGAGGGAGAGCTACAGCTTTAATCTTTTTTTTCTTTAATATTAAGCATTTGAAACCACTGCCCAAGAAGACTGCTTCTCAAACTTGGCTGTGCACGAGAATTACGTCAGGAAGCTTTAAAAATGCAGATGTCTGGCTCCTACTCCCAGAAATTATAATCGGGTTGGTTGTGGTATAATAAAAAAAAAAATATATATATATATATATATTTGGTCTCTGTCCCCAGTTCCTGGCACAGACGTCTTGAAACCTATGGGGATTTCTTTAGTGATACGAGTGTCATTTGTTATTCATAACAAGGCCCTCGCAAGCATATTGGAGTTTATGCTAAGGAGGTGACTCTTGTCACCTTCAGGATGGCTAGTGGTCACCAGAAGGAACCATGTGATTAGAGGATTGGAACTTTCAGTTGACCCCTGCACCTCGGGAGAGAGAAAAGGGGGGTGGAGATTGAGTTCAATCACCAACGGCCAAGGACTTAATCAATCCTGCTTGTGTGATGGAATCACCATAAAAACTTCTCAACGATGGGATTCAGAGAGCTTCTGGACTGGTGAAGGCATCACATGCTGTGAGGGCAGCACACACCACATGGGAGGGGACAGAGACTTTTGCACTCAGGACCTTTCCACATCTCACTATGTGTATCTGGCTGTTTATCTGTATCCTTGCTACTAAACTGTATTAGTAACTACAGCATTCTCCTGAGTTCTGTGAGTCATTCCAGCAAATTATCCAATGGGAGGGGGGAGAATGGGAACCCCCAAATTTGTAGTCAAGTTGGACAGAAGTGCAGGTACCCAATACCTCAGTACCTAATACCTGTGACTAGTGTCTGAGGTGGGGACAGTCCAATGGGACTGAGCCCTTACACCTGTGGGGTCTGAAGCTCATTAGTCAGAACTGAACTGCACTGTAGGACACGCAAGTGGTGTCAGAGGTCCTGAGAACTGGTGTTGGAAAAGACACCACATATTTGTAGAAATGTGTGGGAAACCCCTCGAGCTGGTATTGGGTGGAGCCTGGACATTCGGACTTTAAAAATTCCCCAGGTGATTCTCATCCGCAGCAAAAACTGAGAACCACGGCCAGTGATCGTGTGTGCACATCCGGACTTGGCCTTTCAGTCCAAGTAAGCGTTTCCTTCTTAGCCTCACTTCCCAACCACAGTGATTAGTTGTTGTTTTTTTTTAAAAGATTTTATTTATTTATTTGACAGAGAGAGACAGCCAGCGAGAGAGGGGACACAAGCAGGGGGAGTGGGAGAGGAAGAAGCAGGCTCCTAGTGGAGGAGCCTGATGTGGGGCTCGATCCCATAACGCCGGGATCATGCCCTGAGCCAAAGGCAGACGCTTAATGACTGCGCCATCCAGGCGCCCCAGTGATTAGTTTTTTAAAATAAGTGCACCAGTGCAACTCAATGCTCAATCATACAGTCCTGTGTTATTTGCAGATTGTTTTACCTGTATTAGTCTTCCCTCCACAAGCTCTTTGAAAATTTAGGCAGTATTTTGTAACTCTTTCAACAGTCACAGCGTCAACGACACGGCTAGGCATACAGCAAGCATTCAGCACATACTGCAGATTCAAAATTGCCTCTTGGGCAGTGGCACGGCATCTAACACCAAATCCCCTGCTACGTGAAGGCTTCTTGAAGGAACTAACTGAATCATACACTTCTGTTTATCTCCTGTGACGGCTGCAGCGGTTCTTTGCATTTTTTACACTAAATATTTATGGCTACAGAATCTAGAACAGCAACCATTTTTTCTTTTTCTTAAGATTTTAGGTAATCTCTATACCCGATGTGGGGCCTGACCCCCCCCACCCTGAGATCAAGAGTTGCACGCTCTACAGACTGAGCCAACCAGGTGCTCCAGTTACTTTTTAACAAGAGGGGGGTGCACCATGTATTCCTGAAAATTTGTGGCATCTGCTGGGATCATTCATCAGAGAAACGTGGAACGAGGGAGACGAATGCCAGCAGCAAGGACAACAAAGAGGGGTAGATGTCCAGCATCAAGAACGCCATCTCCAAGAATGCTGGTGACTACTTGCATTGGGTGCTAGAAACCTTTTGTTATCAGATTGTTGGTCACTGGGTCACCAACAGTCAATGGTGTTAGGAGGATTCACCCCTAACTTAAAGGGCCACTTATACCTCCCCTAGAAAGACTGAGTTTTTTGAGCTCACAGACTTCTATCTTGCTCGCACAGAACCTGATTTTTGCTAAAGCAAGCAAGCAAACAAAACGGGGGCGGGGTGGGGGGAGGCCAAATCTCATAGGATTCAGAAAAACCTTGCATGAATTGGGCAACCCGTGTGTGAATTAGAAATTACCTATCATGTCGGTATAGGTTAACTTTTTGGCAGCTGTGTACAGGTCACCCTCGTTGCCCATTTGACTAACCTATAGGAGGGCTGTACAGAGTCAACTAGTACGAGTCTACCTGCTAAAGCCGCTTCTAAAATACGAGCTTTGGGCTGCACAGGTGACGAATGAGCAACGCTTCTTATACTCTGTCTCACAACAGTCTCGTTGAAAAATCAGACATGATCTCAAGTGTTCATAGATGGGTAACGCCCTGGCACCCAGAACACACTCGGTAAACATCTGTTGACTGAATGAGTCCTATGAACTCACACGTGGTGGTGAACATCAGCCATCAGGGACTCTCAATCCCTGCTCACAGGAGCTGCCCCAAACTTCTGTGACTCCCTTACGCCCTTGACCCCTATCCATCACTTTCTCATTTCCTAGTCCACGCTCTTGTCAATTATTTCACAGAGGGAAGAGGTCCTTTAGGAAAAAACTCTCCTCTCCATCACTAAACTTATCCACAGACGCCCTTTCTTGCAGTCTGCATGTCCTCTTTCCTCCTCGATGGAGGAACCACCACCCGGCTGCCAGACCTCGATATGCCCCCCTTCTCCGGGCCTTCCTCCACCAGAGCTCCCTCCTGCATCCTCAAGGAGGTGAGCAAGGCTCCTCCCTCAGCCTGCAAACACCCTCAGATCTTTCCCTTCCTATAAAAACCAGCCCTCAAGCTCATGCTTTTAAAACTTCCTTTTTTCCTTTAACATCATCCTGCTGGAGAAGGCGGCCAGCAGTTTCGCCTCCAGGACGCGAGCCTTCTCTCTCATTCTACGACTGTGACCACTGCGCTGTGGTACCATCGTTCTAGAGACGCTGCTCCCACTGAGCTTAATCGAGGAGCTAACTGGGAAATTCCAAAGGCTGCTTCCCCGCCTTCATCCTATTGGCTTCTCTAAAGAACTGGAAACCTCCCAGAAACCTGGGCCCCCTCCTTCCTCACGGCCATTCTCGAGGATTTTGGCTCTCATCCTCTCCAACCATAACAGGGTCTCTCAATTTGGGATGGTGAGCAGGCATTTGTTCAGGGAAAATGCAGGTGCATGCACATACATAAGCTGTGGGGAGGCAAAGGGTCTCTAGATTCAGAGGGTCAGCAGCTGCTCCAAAGGGTCTGTGGCCTCCCGCAAGAGCCTCCCTGACTCCAGTCTTACATCTACCCAATCCTTATACCTACCTGGGTCCATCTGATCCAGCCTTCACACTACCATCAAAGGCATTTTTCAGATACCACCAGAGGGTGGCAAACTCCCCCCCAGGGGCCAAATCGAGCCCGCCTTCTCTTACATAAATCAAGTTTCCGATGTACCGGAGCACACAGCCACGCCCATTCATCTACATATTGATATGGTTAATTCGTCCCTCCACCCGCAGGTGCGGACTGCCTCTCTTTTTTTTTTTTTTTTAAAGATTTTATTTATTTATTTGACAGAGACAGAGATAGAGACAGCCAGCGAGAGACAGAACACTAGCAGGGGGAGTGGGAGAGGAAGAAGCAGGCTCATAATGGAAGAGCCTGATATGGGGCTCGATCCCATAACGCTGGGATCACGCCCTGAGCCGAAGGCAGACGCTTAACCGCTGTGCCACCCAGGCGCCCCTGCCTCTCTTTTTTTAAGGGTGAAACTCACATAACACAAAATTAACGATATCAAAGCGAACCATTCAGGGACGTTCCGCACTTTCGCAGTGTTTACAAACTACCACCTCTTCTCCAAAGCATTTTCATCACCCCACAAGGAAGTCCCCTATTGCCCCCAACAAGCAGTTGCATCCCACTGCCCCTGTCCCCAGCCCCTGCCCACCACCAATCTGAACCCTGTCTCTATGCATTTGCCTATTTTAGGCACTTCATATGAATGGAATCATACGGTACATGACCTTCCTTGTCTGGCTTCTTTCCCTTAGCCATAATGTCGTTGAGGCTCATGACACGTGCCTCAGGGCTACAGCCCATTCATGGCCGCATAGAATTCCACTGTATGGACATACCACCATCTGTTTGCCCAGCGGGGGCTGCTTCTGCGCTATAATCGCAGAGGTGAGGGGCTGAAACAGAGACCACGGGCCTGCTGCAAAGCTGAAAACACTTTTTATCTGGCTCTTTGCTGGAAAGATTTGCTGAGCCCTGGATTATACATGTCCTGACCTTCAGAAGTAGTGGTTTTGAGAATCAGCTTGTTAACGGTCACGGCGGTACTGTCTGGAACAGAAAAACACTGGAAATGAAATGTCTACCATTAGGGACTTGGTTAAATTATGGTGAGTCCGTACTTGTAATACTACACGGCCCCTCAGACGAATCAGGTAAATATATATGTGCTCACAGGGAACGATCTCTGGGACTGATTAGGTTTAAAAAAAAAAAAAGCAAAGGCATACGATACATGTAGCATATATTTCCTTTTCCTTAAATTATAATGGCCCATAAAGAAGTACATATATACATCTCTGCAAAAAACTTCCCTAAGAATCACAAACATTCACTTAACCATACTGGACCTTTCTGTACTGTCTGAAATTTCTACCCTTGCACACACCTTTCTTTATTAGCTCTAACTGAATGAGGAAATGACAGTCTCTTTATTTTTCTGCTTTACAGATCTCTGCATTTCCATGTAATAAAAAAAAAAGCCAATCTAATAAACATGTGTGCAAAGAAGAATAAGGAAAATTCAAAACGAAACGCTATGTTAAAAGCCGACAGGAATTATGTATTTTTATGACCTTCCATTTTTAAATTTTTCTTAACCTCTGCAGGTCAGCGATCCTCTAAAGAAAAAGGAAATCCCCCCTACCAGAGGTTAGATTTTTATCTGCCAGAAAACTAGACGTGGCACCAGGCAATTTTGTTTCACATGCTGGTCCCTGTCAGTCACAGACCGGGTTTCTAGCCCAGTTTTCCGCTGAGTATTATTGAAAAGCACACTGCATCCGTCAGACACAGGACACTGTAGGTCGTGTCCGGCCACAGAGCTCAGTAGGGCGGGGACCTGGGCCTCAGTACCCAAGTTAGCCATGACAGGTTGGCTTGCAGGGTTTATCAATGTTTGCGGATGGTCTCCAAACGTGTTCCAGATGTTCTGACCTAAAACTGACACCTTCCCCAGGCTGTGAAAGAATTGCTCCAGGACTGTATTTTTCCCATCCCTCAACTGCAGCACCCCCTGAGCTCTCCGGCTGGGTCACCCCCCAAGGTTTTGATGCTGGGTTGGACGCCAATCCTGAGCCTTGACAATGGAATGATGGCACAGGGGCTGACCAGCAGGGCATTCCTGCACCTGCCCAGCCCGACGGTGCCCCAGGGCCAGGAGCCTGCCCGGTCCTTCTCCCTGGGGCTTCAGCTACTGCATGGCTCTGGGGCCCCGCCACCCAGCTTATGCCTGAACCCTGCTCCCTTTGGTTGGGTCCCCGTCACTTGCTGCTAAAGCTCCCTGTCAGTGGACCATCAATCCCCCACAGACACGAGGATGGACCAACACTGCACTCCCACTGCCCCCCCGGGACCCCACATCAGACCTGCCTCGACTAGAGTAGAGCAGCCGGCCCCCCCATTTGCCTACAGCCTGGAGCTCCTTTCCCTTGATGCTTTTCCTCCCACCGTGAAACTCGGGTTTCCAGATCAGGCCTGGCCCATTATTGATCAAGCCCTAATTACAGTATCGGTATCAGCTTTCTCACGGAAGCACGCTGGACAAGTGGATTGCTGNTGGGGCATTTTTTTTTCAAAGTTAAAAAAAAAAAAAAAAAAAAACTGAATTGAGAAACCAACTCCAAATTGAAAATAGCATCTTTCTCGAAGTTGCCTAATATACTAGGCACTCTGTGTGTCTCCTAGGGCTGCAGAGATAGGACGGTGCTCTTCCCTTAAAGAGTCTGGAATTTGGCGGAGAGAAAAGAAGGCCAGAAATAAAGATAAATCATCCGACACAAGGGATCTCTCTGACACAGGATGCCGGAGGGGTACCAAGTGCTCTCGGGGTTAAAGGATGAAGAGATCATCCCCGCCTGGGAAGCACAGGAAGAGGTCCACGAACGAAGCAGCATTTGTGGTTCATACTGATGAATGATCAGGATTTCTGCTGGGTGGGATGCAGGCCATAGTTTCTGACTAGGAGAAGGGCTATTTTTCAAACCCTGTGTATAAATAATGAGCAAATCCGGCCTCCTGTCTATATGTTCTTTCTAATCAGCTGGCTTTTTGTCTGAAACACTATACCACTCCATCCAAAATTGTGCAGAGAGAAAAATATCTTTTAGGGAAACATCACTCAATCCTCTATGAAATCTCAAAAACTTCCATCAAGCACCCCCCCACCCCCATCCAGGTTCTTTCTTTTCAAAAGCCTAACTAGCCATATTTCACATATTCACTGTAATTTAAAATTATGTGTACTATTAATATCCACGCGATAAATGACATGATTCCTCTGTCATTAAAACAAAGATGTGTGCTTGGAAACGGGGAGGGGGGACCCCATTTAACAGCTACGATTAATAATGACAGATAATAGCTACCAGTTATAGAGCACCACACGGACTTCGAATGTTACCACCTAAAGGTTTTCACAGTGAAAAGTACACGGTTTTTCACAATTTCCTTATCATCCGTTATGATCAAAATTTTATAACACTTGCAGAGTAAGTACAGGACTCAGTTCTTCCTTCTGGGTAAGTGACAGGTAAACTGCACGGCTTCACACGCTCTCCTGAGATCGTCTTGGATGGTCCGCTAACATTGTCCTGCTCAGCTCAGATGCCCAGCACTGGTGGGAGCTGCGCAGGTCAGTCCCTGCACATAAAGGCTCAATACACACACCTAAAGGCCTGCACCTCTACAGACAAGTCAGACTCGATCTCTGCCCCTTGTACACAATGCGCACATCCACACACGCATGCGCAGACACACGCATGCACACATGCACGTACACAGACACGCATGCATGCACACACAGACACACGCATGCACACATGCACGTACACAGACACGCATGCACACACAGAGACACACACGCACACATGCACGTACAGACACACATGCACGCACACACGCACACATGCACGTACACAGACACACATGCACGCAGGGACACACGCATGCACACATGCACGAACAGACACGCATGCACGCACAGACACACGCATGCACACATGCACGTACACAGACACACATGCACGCACAGAGACACACATGCACGTACACAGACACGCATGCACACACAGAGACACATACATGCACACATGCACGTACACAGACACACACACACATGCACGCACATACACACAACTGAAACACGGCTTCAAGGTCACGCCCTTTATCCTGTACCACTTATTTCCTCTCTTCTTACATGGGATCAGCCAACCACTAAAAGGCACCCTGCGAATAGAACCCAGTCTGCCTTTTAATTTGCTAAAGTGCCAAAACAGCCCCCTAATCCTGAATTTTGATATTCCGAAGGATGTCCCCCTCGGTTAATAAAGAACTGGGGTGGAAAAACCTATTCTCTGAAGATGTGCAGAGGTTCCGACCTGAGACAACAAAATAACTCAATGGAAGTTATGTCTAGATGTATTTATTAGTTGGGAGGTGGGAAGACAGTCTGAAATTCATATTTTACCACTAACTATCCTCTCTCATTTCTATGATTTTCAGCTCCCCAAGTTCACATTTCCCACTCTCTCCTTACTAAGTGCAGATGGAGGTAAGAGAGTTGTTTCCTAAAGGCTTACAGGCATTTGCCAATTTGCGAAGAGAAGGAATTCCAAAAGTGTGTTAGTGAGTTGACTGTTTAGCACTCAGTTCCAGAATACACTTTCTCATGGAAATAATGGTGTATATACAGAAGACTGGTCCCCGGGCAGCCCACAGACTTACACACACCGTATCCTGGGAGTAACAGTGTTAATCCAGTCCTACTGGCCGACATACACAAGGGTCTCGACCCGCGTCTCCTGGGAAGTGCCAGGAGCACACCTTCCCCCTGGGGCAGCAGCGTCCCCTGGGCGTCCCGAGACTTGCCTACTGATGGTGCAGGACACAGTTCCAGGGGGAGGGGAGGTTGTGGCTATAATATGATATAATCATTCCTGAAAATCCTCACATCCTGCAAAATCACACTCTAAAAATAACAGGGTTTATGGTGGAAAACACCGTGAGGGCCAGACCACTTGAAACCTATGTAACTCTGTAACCAGAGCACCAACCGCAAGAATAATTAATACCTAGGGAGAGGACTTGGATGGCCCAGGCAAGCAGCGTGGCCGTGGCCATCTCAGGGGATCTTAAACATATGCAGGACGACAGAGCAGCAAGGCTGGCAGGCAGATGCAGTGAGGTCCCCAGCTGGAGGGAGCACCCCTCCCCACCCGGAGCCGGAGTCCTACACGCCCTGGGGAGGGGGCCCTGGGTAGAGGCGCTCGTTTTTAATTTTCTTAAAACAGAGTTGAGAGTGCATCTGCTGCCTGTGAGGGCTCTTTCCTTTCTTGTCAAAGGCTGTAATTCTAGTCCTGCTGTTCCTGCTCTTTTTGCCAAAGAAAAACTGCCTCTGAACCAATCCAGCCTCCGGGACCTACTGACACCATTCTTCGACTTTCTTTTTTTTTTTTTTTTTTTTTTTTTTTAAAGATTTTATTTATTTATTCGACAGAGATAGAGACAGCCAGCGAGAGAGGGAACACAAGCAGGGGGAGTGGGAGAGGAAGAAGCAGGCTCATATCAGAGGAGCCTGATGTGGGGCTCGATCCCATAACGCCAGGATCACGCCCTGAGCCGAAGGCAGACGCTTAACCACTATGCCACCCAGGCGCCCCATTCTTCGACTTTCTGATTACGCTCCCTTGTGTTAGGGAACCATGTGTCCCCAGATCAAACTGAACTCCCTCAACTTGGTAAAGAGAAGGACCTTTCCTGGGTCTGCCATTTGCAAAAACTCTGAATCAGAGAAGAAGGTGCAGCCACCGTTCGGGAGGTAAATTCAGAAAATTCTCTTGTATTCTACTTGGTCATCAGAAGTGATTCTTGGGGCGCCNTGGGGCGCCTGGGTGGCACAGCGGTTAAGCGTCTGCCTTCGGCTCAGGGCGTGATCCCGGCGTTATGGGAT
This sequence comes from Ailuropoda melanoleuca, assembly GCF_002007445.2. Taxonomy (NCBI): domain Eukaryota; kingdom Metazoa; phylum Chordata; class Mammalia; order Carnivora; family Ursidae; genus Ailuropoda; species Ailuropoda melanoleuca. The sequence goes on from NC_048234.1 coordinate 3,784,771, forward strand.
CGAGCCCCACATCAGGCTCCTCTGCTATGAGCCTGCTTCTTCCTCTCCCACTCCCCCTGCTTGTGTTCCCTCTCTCACTGGCCTGTCTCTATCTCTGTCGAATAAATAAATAAAATCTTAAAAAAAAAAAAAAAAGAAGGTGATTCTTAATCTCTCTCAAAGTCCATGAATCCTGGGTGGGGTCGGTCTGATTTCTAGACCAAACCGTCCCATCGAAATGTAACCTGAGTCACACACGCAATTAAAAAATTGTTAGGAGCCACGTTAAAAAAGTAAAAAGAAACAACTATATTTAATGGTATATTTTATGTAACTGAATGTATCCAAAATACCATCACTTCAACATGCAATCAATATAAAAATTATTAGCAAGCTATTTTGTATTCCTCACACCAAATCTTCAAAATTCAGCATTAATTTGCACACGCAGCATATCTCAAGTCAGACTGGCTATATTCCAAGTGCTCAACAGCCACGAGCGGCCAGCAGCCCCGGACTAGACAACCCAGATCTATTCAGCTGCTCGGTAAATAGCTGAATGTCATATTTCTAAAGGTACATAATTAACAGAATATACAACCCAATGAAGCACAAAAAAAAACGTTTTTCAAGTTCATCTTTTTATGCCCCCCACACACAAAAAAATACCTTTCACTTGTTATTTCTGGTGCAAATGCATTTGTCCTTAACCACTAGAACATTCGGTTAATCAGAACATCACACTCCCTAACTATGCTTAGTTTTCCTTAACAGCTTTGGCAAGATATAGTTCTTATGCCATAAGTTCATATAATTCATATGCCATTTAAAGTATACAACGCAATGGGTTTTGGTATATTACATGATTTTTTTAAACAGCGGTAAAATATATGTAACGTAAAATTTTCTTTTAGTGATCTCTACGCCCAACGTGGGGCTCCAGCTCATGACCCTGAGATCAAGAGGCACGACTGACTGAGCCAGCCAGGCGCCCCCCGATTTTAACCATTTTTAAGTGTACAATTCAGTGGCATTAATTACGTTCACAGTGTTGTGCAACCCTCCCCACTGTTTATTTCCAAAATTGTGTCATCGCCTCAAACAGAAACTCTCCATCTAGAAGGTAGGCGTCCTCTCCATTTTACCAAGAAAAGCAATAGGGCAAAGTGCACTTGTGTAAGATTAACGGGCTAACAGCAACACCAACGCCAAACATCTTGGCGCTAACATCATGCTGTCGGGACAGGGAGTGCTGTGAGCACACACACTTCCCAGAAACCTCCCCTCCCCCCCCTTCTGAAGTTGGGAAGTTTCTGGGCTAACATCTCGCTTCACAAAACATTCTAGAATTCTGTGTGTGGCTCGGCACCTTGTCTGCTCCCCTGGACTCAGTCTCCCGTTTCCTAACAACACAATCCAATGTGTTTCTAAGTGACATTACCATCGTGGAGGAAAGAGATACCGCGCCATGAGAATCCGGAGTGAAAAACCCACATTTCGAAGAAATGAAACTCCGACGCTTTTCTCTAACGTCGGTTTCAAGCCAGAACACACTGCGCTCCAAGTTCTTTCACCTATTTCTTGTTCTTTTTTTTCTCAAGCAGTTCTCAAGGAAAAATAAAGAAGTTCCGATGGACTTTCTCAGGCTTACGATGGTAAAACGAGATGTGGAGAAAACATCTTGGAGCACCAGCCAGAGTTAATTAATTCAAGTATAACCTCACACAAGGCCGGTGCTTGCAAGCAGATGTGTTGGCTAAATATTTCAGGTCAATCTCAGCACATTATGGAGAGTAACCTCCCATTCTTCAAAGAGTCTGGCGGGCAGCTTGCAATCCACGGCGAGCAGCTTTGGACACGTGGAAAAGTGGGATTTCACAGCTCCGGAGCCCACTCTTCATTTATTCCCAAACCTTTGCATCCCAACAGGAAAGGAAAGGAAAAAAAAAATGCCCCCATCCTCCCAACATATACCATACGAAGCATCAGCCACTAAAAGAAAAGACGAGGAAGAAATTTTAATCCCAGTTACCACAAATGTGTTTGGGGAACTTTCACCCTTGTTTCTCATAAACTAGAAAAGTGTACTTCATGTTCCTTTTGATTTCTAATGACCAATGCGTTTAAACCAACATTTCATTTCCAACCCGTGTCTGTTTCAGAGCTAGCAGCTGGACTATTTATTTTGCTAGCTGGTGACAGAATTAAATACTGAGTCTTTGAAAACATTTACAAGTTTTCCCTCTAACCTTCGATGTACTTTCCAAATTAGGCTACTTTGATTTTTATTAGCTAAAGGTTTACATACTGCAGTACTAACACTGTTACCTTCAGGATAAATTGTTTATAGCTCAGGTGCGGTTTAAAACATTTTCCTCCGTGGGCTACTCTTGAGATGGAGGAGAAGCAAAGCTCAACTGGTTCTCCGTGGATCAACAATCTTCCTTTGTGAGTCAGACAATATTAAGGGCGCACAGATACAGACGCAGGCAGGGAAGCAGGTGTGAAAACATTTCCAGTCCTCTACAAAACCACGGGCTTCCTTTGCGAGTTCCCAAGTGCTTTATAATCACGAAATCTCTATCCTCGTGGAGGGCCTCGTAAGGCACTCTTAAGATTTATTCTGTGACACCAGCATTTTGACACGGTAAAGACAAGGCATGAGCCCGGACCCCAGACCAACCTGGGCGCAAATCAGGACTCCTTTGCTTATTAGTGATAGAGTCGCGCTCCAATCATTTAGCCCAAATCTCGGCTTCTCTCGCTCTGCAAAATGGAAATAATCACTCCCTCCTTGTAACTTTACTGTGAGCACTTGCACTGAACAGACGTTCAATTAGTGGTTTAGATGGAGCCAAAGAGCCTCCGTCACAAAGCCTTCCCCACTGTCCCCAGCCCACAACTGTCGCTCATGACACATTCACTCACTCAGTCGAAAACTTCCATTGTCCCTACTGGAGACGACAAGACTGATGGAGCCCCTTGTCCTGACTACGAAGCACTTCCGGGGTCACAGATATTGAAATGGGGAGGGAAATCCAAAATAGTGAGCACTTGAGTATCGTGAGAACCCAAAAAAAGAGGTTCACGGAGGAGATGATGTTTGAGCTTTGACTGTGTCTTTTAAGCGGGAAAGGAGGGAAGAGCATCGCAGGGAGAAGGAACATGTAAGAAGGCGGAGGAGTGACATGGACAACAGGTGGGGCTGCTGAGGGGTTAGTATGCCAGCCTCTGACCGCTGCTCTTCTGCCCTAAATGGGACAAGGAGCGAACCAGAGGTTGCTGGTTGTTTCTAAGAAGCTGGTTCTGTCCACAGAGGGGCAGACAGACAGGGGCACTGAACACTGGTGGAAGGTGAACCTGCCGGGGGCAACAGCACTTCTCAAAGGGAGAGGTTGGGGCCTTGGGACGAGGAGGAGGTGGCACAGGTGGGGAGAAAGGACGGGAGAGGCCAACAGAGGGGTGAAATGAATGGAATTTAGCGACAGGCTACAGCGGTCTGACCAAGAAGATAAGCAGGATGGCGACACCGATAACCAAGAAAGAAGGTACGGAGCGCAGCGGGTTGTGGGGAAAGGTAAGGGATGGAGCATTAGACATGTTGCACTGGGAGTCCCTCTCCAGGTGAGGATGCTCAGTAAAGATGGAAATTCGAATCCGGGATTGCAGAGGAACAGAGTGAAACCTGATCAGCACCCCTACGACACTGGGGGCGCAGGGATGGATTAGGATATGGATCAGCTGTTAGGGATGGGAGAGGATGTGGGGAGAGCATGCAGAGTAAGTGGAAACCAAGGACAGCGTCCTGCATAGCCCAGGATTTTTTTTATTTTATTTTTTGAGTGAGAGAGCACGAACGCACACAAGTAGGCAGGTTTGTGGGGCAGGGGCAGACTCAGGGCAGAGCCTGACGTGGGGCTCGATTCCATGACCCTGAGATCAGGACCTAAGCTTAAATCAGGAGTCACACACTTAACCGACTGAGCCACCCAGGTACCCCTGGACAGCCCAGGATTTAAGACATGTGTGAGTGACTCAGCTGTACTTAACACTGACTTTATCATTAGTTATCGGGATCGTGAAAATACACCGTCTCCCCAAGGACATTAAAGTCACAATGCTTCAGGGGCGCCTGGGTGGCTTAGTCACGTAAGCGTCTGCTTCAGCTCAGGTCATGGTCCCAGGGTCCTGGGATCCAGTCGCGCATCCAGCCCCCTGCTCAGTGGGGAGCCTGCTTCTCCCTCTGCCTGCCTCTCCCCCAGCTTATGCTCTCTCTTTCTCACTCTATCTCAAATAAATAAATAAAATCCTTAAAAAAACAGAAACAAAAAAAAAAATAATGCTTCATTCCCACTGCTTAGAAAGTACCAGAACATTAACAGGTATGTAAAGGGCACATTTGGAATTGAAACAGAAGAAACTTAATGAGACGTAGGAGAAAACTAGAACTGGATTAAAAAGGGCCTTAAGGGGTGCTTGGTGGTACAATTAGTTAAGCAACCGAATCTCGATTTTGGCTCAGGTGGTGATCTCAGGGTCGTGAGATCAAGCCCCGCATCGGGCTCTACTCTGCGTGCAGTCTGCTAGGAATTCTCTCTCTCCCTCTCCCTCTGCCCCTCTGCCTGCCCTGCTCGTGCTTTCTCTCTGAAAAGAAGATTGAATTAAATTAAATTTAAACATAAAATAAAAAGGGCCTTAGGTATTGACCCCAGGGGTTTTAACATCCACCACCAAATAATAAGAGAACGCCTGAAGCTTTCTGGGCATTGAAGTCACGTGGCAAAAAATAGTATTTTTAAAAAGACTGGTATGAGAGGTGAACTGGGTGGAAGAAAACTGGAGACTCTGCCATGAGGGGGCCCCACTAGGAGGTAACTGTGGGAAGGGAGCCAGAGGGGTAATAATCCATCCCACTAACTGAACGGGACAACACGCATGGGTCCTAAAATGTTGTTGTTGTTGTTTTAATGAACCTCTCACTTGCAGAGAGAAAGAGAGAACCATAATCAACCCCAGGACTACATGAGACGTCCCTAAGAATGGGGGAGGTAGAATCAGAAAAGCAGGAGAGGATATCTTCGGTGGTAAAAGTGGTGGGACGTGGCACCCACGAGCTAAACGGAAGCGAGGATGGGCATCTAAAATGGTCGGGATTTTCTGTTTTCAAGATTTTCTCTTTAAGGAATCTCTGTGCCCAACGTGGGGCTCGAACTCACCACCCTGAGATCAAGAGTCCTGCGCTCCACTGGCAGAGCCGGCCAGGAGCCCCTGAAAGGGTCAGGATTTTGAAAAATATCAGGAAGCACCCAAACAAATAAATAAATCAATCCACGGAGGTTACATGGGATTGCCAACATGCTTACGATGGAATCTAGACCCCGGGCTACTCAGGTTTTAATAATCAGGATAACAGTTTGGTGGCGATGAACATAATGGAGTGCATGATGAAGAAACGTCTGAAAAGCCTGAGCGAGCTGAAAGATGTCTGGCCTGCATCGACGCGGCCGGGCTCGGAGATGTGGGGGCTATAGGCGGATTTACAAAAGAAAAAGCTGCATTGTGTGGACGCTGCCTCCCACCATCTGTTCTTCAACCAGCTTAGCAGAATGAAACAAACTCTCCGGGCAAGATATTGATTCACATTTTTCAAGTGCTGACTCCTGGTTTGGATACAGAGCTGAGGTCAGAATTCTTGGGTCCTTTTCCAGCCAAACTGATTTCAGGACAGGCAAGCAATCACAGAATGCTCTTCCGTGCAATAAATATGAAAATACTTCACCTCCCCGGGGGATTAGGAAGCATAAATCATGTCTTTAAAGGCCCGTGACAAGCTGAAATGAAAAGCGCTCGAAGTAGGAAACACCACAAGACCACGGCTATCGCCACTCACTGGACTGGGTGCAGATCGGTGTACTCTTATTAACTGAACGGGTTTCACGGTTCTGAACACATTCATCAATAGCTACATATCAGGTTGCTCAAATACTCGATGACTCACCCATCTGTCTAAATGTGCTACAGTCGCCAACGTTTAGCATCTTGCTCCAAATGCCAATTTCTTTCTTTCCTTTTTTTTTTTTTCTAAAGGACTTCTTCCCAGAGCCATGAACAAGAGGGTTCACTCATCAGAGCCTACAACAGCCTGCAGCAGGGTGATCCCATAACAAGTGCAGAGCCTTCTCCCCAGTCTGAAGTTAAGAGATTTCAGGGAAGAGGGGTGCCTGGGTGGCTCAGTCAGTTGGGCATTGGTCCTGGGTTCGAGTCCCACATCGGGCTCTCTGCTCAGCGGGGACCCTGCTTCTCCCTCTCCCTCTGCCTGCCGCTCCCCCTGCTTGTGTGTGCGTGTGCTCTCTGTCACATAAATAAATAAAATCTTAAAAAAAAAAAAGAGAGAGATTAGAGGGAAGGGATGTGGGAGAAATGGACCCAGGTGGAGAGGAACAAGGGCAGGGATCACCTCTACCTGCTTCCTAAGTGAGCAAGGGAAATCGTATGAGTCAGGCAAGCGCGGGCTTCTCAGCACACCCGAGGGGTGACTCGAGGGACAGGAAGTACAAACTGAATTCTAAACACCACAGCTGATTTTGAGGAGTGTACTGAACGGAAGTCCTCACTAGCTTGTCACACGGGTTGTGTTGTGCCAGCTGAGAGGGATTAATGCGACGACACCACCCCTGTTAGACTGGGCCCTTCTTCCCGACGAGCAACGCATGGTTCTGCCTTCCCTCCTAACGATCGTCTCCTCCTCTTTTCACTGTCAAAGACACTACCCCGGGAGGCGCTTAATCACCACTGTCCACCGCAAAGTCCAGCCGCTGCACAACTCAAGAAACTTCTCTCTCAGCTTGACATTTACTTGCAGCCACTGCAGTGACTGTATGATTCCGGTTAATCGTAGGAAAGTGCTTCCTGAGTAAAATCCAATGCTGGCACCCACAGGTCCCAGCTCTGGCCTCTGGAATAAAGTAGAACAAGCCTATTTCTACTTGAAAAACTCTGTAAGGGACGCCTGGGTGGCTCAGTCAGTGAAACGTCTGTCTTCAGACCAGGTCATGATCCCGGGATCCTGGGATCGAGTCCTGCGTGGGGCTCCCTGCTCCACAGGGAGTCTGCTTCTCCCCCTGCCTCTGCCTTCAGCTCCCCCTGCTTGTTCTCTCTCTCTAATAAATAAATAAAATCCCTTAAAAAAAAATTCTATAATCTCTCCTTTACAGCATACCTTTTTCTTTGTTTTGTTCCTTAAATACCTAAGCCCTTGCGAATCCAAGTGTGACCCAAGGATCACTGGTCCTGGCATCGTCTAGAAGCTCTCAGAAAGGCAGACTCCCAGGCCTCACTTCCGGCCTCCGGACTCAGGACCTGCATTTTAACAGGATTCGCAGGTAATTCATATGCACATTCGAGTCTGGGACCAGGAGTTGGTAAACATTTTCTGCAGTGGGCCAGATGGTAAATATTTTAGGCTTTGCAGGCCATATGTCTCTGTGGCAATTAGCACAAAAGCAACCATAGATAATAATGTAATCAAACAAGCCTGGCTGTCTTAAAAAAAAAAAAAAACCAACTTTATGGACACTGATGTTTGAATTTCATATAATTTTCACATGTCATGAAATACTGTTCTGCTTTTAGGCTTCTCAACCCTTTAAAAATATAGAAACTTACATTCTTAGCTTGTGCCCCGTACAGAAAAAGGCAGTGGGCCCCAGTTTGCTGAGCCCTGCTCTATACCCCGGGACTTCACATGACATTATTTGCCAGCTCCACTGGGGCTTGGTCCCCAAGTCTAGATAATGTGTTCCAGCCCCTTAATGCAGCATGCATAACTGAATCAAATACAAAGGATGGTTTTTCAATAGTGCAGGGCAGGGCAAGACCATTATTTCTTTTGATTCTAACACATTCTTTCTCTTAATGTAGACTGAGGCTTAACACAATACTCACTTCAGCATAGCAGGATGCAACACAGCTGGATGATATCAGAGTCATGAACAAATTAAAAGGCTGTGTGGTTTTTTTTAAATCATTTTGCAAAATGAGCTTTTATCCTCAATAGCCGTATCTTCTCACACCAGGATAACGGATGGTTACTACCACTGCTATACTTTCCTCCATATAAGTTCTGCAATTTTTGTCAGGAAAGCACCACTGACAAGCCTTCCTGATCGGGTGAGGGGGAGGTCTGGAGCTGGAACATTCTGCCATATGCTTTTTTGTTGTTGTTGTTGTTAATCCTTTTAAAAAATTCTCACCAGAATATCCCCTAGTGTACGTGAAAAATAAAAAGACATGTGGGATTTTTCAAACCTCGGTAGGGACAGATAAGGGAAAACTGGCAGCCAAGCATGGCGGTGGCATAAACCAGCCCATCTCCAGAGCCCTGGATGATCTCGCCAGGAAAGGCAGGAGGAAGGGAAGCCATAAAGAAAAGAGCGAAGAATTACTTTCAGAGTCTAATGACTTTCGTCCTGAGTTACACCATGAGATCCTATACGGGGAATGACTGAATGAGAGGACATTAGACAGATTTTCTGACTCTAACGTGTGGAGATTTGCCCCTGGTACCATTACTTACTGGGGCTGGGAGCCACCTCTCATTCTTCCTACGGTCCTCAGACCTCCCTTTGATCAATCCCCAAAGTTTGCAGACCCCTCCCTCCACTCTTTTTGTCACATCATCCTTGTCAAAGCTTCCCTCAGGATCCAACGGGCCACAGACATCCACGGTATTCCACGTCACTGCCTGACGAAATCCACGCGAACCACTGTTTCTTTCTCTTTTACTGTCACTGTCACTCTGAACAATCTTCAGGAGTTTCCCAACGCTTAAAACGTGAGCCCCACGTCCCCAAAGCTACCACCCACTCCTCCTTCAGGAAGAATGGCCCCGCTCAGCAGCAGTTTGAGGCCAGTGATTCCCCCCTCTCTTTCCAGAGCTCCCTCTTTCTAGCTCATTTCACCTGATTTTTACCAGCTCCTCCCGGGGTCTGGAGAGCCCCACTCTCTCTGGAAAAATGACGTACTCTCCCTACCCTGACCAAGGTGCAAAAAAAATCCCACTGCTCCCTTATACCTCTGTACTTACTGACAACAGGATATGCTCATCCAGCAGGCTGAGGTGACCACAGACAAGAAAGAACAATCATCTGTGTTACTAACCCCCACTCACGATATGCAACTTTTCTACTTGTTTTTAAAGATTTTATTTCTTTCTTTATTTATTTGAGAGAGAGCATGAGCAGGGAGAGGGGCAGAGGGGGAAAAAGAATCTCAAGCTGACTCCATGCTAGACGTGGAGCCCAATGTGGGGCTCGATCTCACGACCCTGAGATCGCCACCTGAGCCGAAATCAAGTCAGAGCACAACCGGCTGTGCCACCTGGGTGCCCCACACGACTCTTGTTTTTGACTCTTCTTCAAAGTTGTCCACTCTGCCTTCCCCTTCCTCATGCCTACTACCCTTCACTCACTCACACCGACCCCCCCATCCCAGGCCACAGCACTGTACCCCAGCCAGTTCCCCACAGAAACACCTTCCTCCCACTTCCGCGCACAGGGGCTCACTCCATCTCTCATCGGCTAACCTTTCACACATTGTGCTCTTACTTGTTCCTTCAGCCCCACTGACTCAGTCCTTCTGCTGTGCCACATTTCCTGGACCACGCTGGCCCCTTTCTGCACTAGTGAACTCTAAGAAAGGTCTCTTAAATGTTTGTAACTAGAGGGGCTCCTGGGGGGCTCAGCCTGTGAAGTGTCTGCCTTCGGCTCAGGTCATGGTCCCAGGGTCCTGGGATCGAGCCCCACGTCAGGCTCCCTGCTCAGCAGGGAGTCTGCTTCTCCCTCTCCCTCTGCCCCTCCCCACAGCTGGTGCTTTCCCTCTCAAAAAAATAAAATCTTAAAAAAAAAAGGAAAAGTTTGCAACTAGTAAGACACATTGTGTCCAATTAGCACTGACTCCGTGGAATCATTCATTTCCAGCCGAGATCCGGTCATTCTACCTTAATTCAACATGTTAGCCCTCCCGGAAAAGTGTTGTAGCACTGTTCATGGCAGGACCACAATGCTGTCTTCACCTGGAGCTCAGAGAGGTGAACCAAAAAATCCTAAACCCCAGGACCTCCTCGGATGGAAGTGGGAAGTCTCAGGAGAGCGTACAACTCATATCGTGAACGCATCATCTCTACAAAAGAAAAGCAAAAGATGTTTATCGTGTGTGTGTGTGTGTGTGTGTGTGTGAGAGAGAGAGAGAGAGAGAATACACACTTAACATACACTCTCTCTCTTTTTTGGGGGGAGGGCAACTTCCTGACCTCTCAAGATGATTTCCTTAGGATCCTGGCTGTGGATATTTGCATGGATTTTTCAATAGCTGGTTGTGTAAAGGGAGACAGACTTTTTGTCTTTACCCCCGAAAAGAATTGAAACAGACTCTTTCTTTCAAAAGTTGGCAGAGATATGTGGCAGAGGGGTCCAGCTCATTTGTAGAGGCAAACATGTTGCCGTCTAACACAGATTGATCACCAGCTGGGAAGCAAGGCATTCCACTGTAGGTTCACAATAACACTGGCTCTTTGCTGCTCTGCTGACCATCAGCGACAGATTGATGTGGAGCTCTCTGAGCGGGGAAGCTGGGTGCAGAGGAGGACTTGGGGCAGTTAGGCAGGTTGCAAGTGTATTATTCATGCGCTCCCTGCCTAGAAAAATACAAGTTTCCCACCTTTCTGACCTGGGTTTGGAGAACGGTCAGGGCCCGAGTTTGCTCTGTGACTTGGAAGGCTGTGTATAGCTTTCCAGAACAGCATAAAAAATGAGTACCTATTGGCACTTTCCAATGAGATGCCAAAATCCACAAAGAGAAATGACCGCGGCGCATTTTTTTTTCCTTTTCCCACTGCGAGTGGGAAAGAAGAGACATGATATTTCATGTCACTGCTAAAGAGTTTGTTTTGTAAAAACAAATGAAGAAGTATGGCTGTGACACCGTTTGCGGCGAGACAGGCCAGGGTCTAGGGAAAAGAACGGCATGTTACTGGGTGTCTTTGAGGACAGGGAGGAGGGCAAAACTGTCCAAAGGAAGAGCTTTAAGACACCACGCAAGCAGGCAAGGTGCACTGACTTGTTTAAGAAAACTGGTACCCGAGTCACAAATTCGAAAAATGGATGAGCCTGCCGATGGGCTCTATTTTGTGTCAGTTTGAGTTATTAAATTTTCCAAATTCTGCAGTATAAAAAATCATAACATGCTTACAACCCTCTGATTTACTTTTTTAAACCGTGATGATACTCTACGTACATTAATAGTCCAGAAGTCATTTTCTGCACTTGTTTTCCATTGTCTTCCAAGAAGACATTTTCACCAAAGACGTTGAGCACAGGAAAAGGGGAGTGATCCCACGGGCGTCGGGGACCTTCCTGCTCGCCCTGGGATTGCTAAAGCCTAGAAGAATGCCTGGCACATAGTAGATCCTCACTCAATGTTTGCTGACTGCCTGGCTATTCGCTGGAAGCCAGCTTAGCAACGTGTCATTCTAGCCTACTAGGAATGCTTAATGACAAAGCTCCGTGAGCCACTTTCCCACAAACTTCAAAAACCACCTTCAAGAAGAGACACAATCACCACTGTACCGGTTCTTCTAGGACGACTCGGTCCACAGCTACGAGTACCAAATTAAAGCAGAATGTAAAGAAGACATTGGCCCATGGGATTAATTTCTGCACGGCTAGCGGGAGGGAGGAAGCAGACTACTGTTTTCCTTTTCATGGGAGTGCTGTATGGGTTACTCTCTACGAAGATAGAGAGGAATAAATATGTAGTAGTTAATGACGGGGAGAAGCAACAGTTTTTTGGCAGTAGTACAAAGCCAGGAAATTTAGCAGTTTCCAGAGAGCTGCATATGCTTTTCAGTGAAAAGGCTTGTGATAGCGCTTCCTAATGAAATGCCAAGATCCACACCGAGAATGACTGAGTAGCATTTTTTTTTCCCTTTTTCCCACTGAGAGCGAGACGGGAGATGCGTGATGTTTCGTGTCACTGCCAAAAGAGTTTGTTTTGTAACAATATATGAAGAGAGACAGCTATGACAACACCTGTACTATACTATATGTTAGTATTTTAATAGGTGATTAATCTTGATTTGATAGGATTTAAGATTTTTATTTTTGGCGCATATGCTCAAGCTATTATGTTATAAATCTCAAACATTTCAGCAAATGTCATCCTGATTGTTCCCTACTGCACAGAACACTACCAGCAAAATATTCGAGGTCAGGAACTTGGATTCTTTACCCACTGTATTCAGGAAAACCAATTTATTGTTCTGTCTCAGTAAAGAGGGGTGATTTCTTTGGGGCCTATATCATATTGGCAGTCAATCTCGAAAACTTATAATTACTTTTAGGCAATGGGGGTTTGGTAAGTGCATTAATCTGTCTCTGTGAATTTAAACACATACCCTACAGCTATTACTCTGATAAAATTCAGAGTTCAACATTTTTTATTACTTTTTAAGAATGAAGTGTGTGCTTAATATGTTTGAATGCTGCATGAGATCTTCCGACATGAATCAAGAGCATGTCTTTGCAATGGGGGTGAGATCTTAGGAAGGTCCGGAGGTGTTTTTAAAGCAACCTTCACACTGAGTGGTCCTGGTTTGGCAAGTTAATCTTCTCATCAATTCTTCGGAATAAAAATATTTGATGATGCTTGGCATGAAGACCAAACTACCACAAATCATTGTTTAAATGAAAGCAAAATGTACATTTTCGAAAACATAAAAATAGAGGCGAATTCACCCACTTGCTAAAATGTAGCTGCGACCCCCAAAACAATGTCCGTGGCGCTTGTGCGGTCACTCCTGGCCACGCACAGAGCGGAGAGAAACCCGAGTCATCTGATGCGCATGCGAGGGGGAGCGAGGCAATTCTCTGCCATCTTGTTTCGGCTCTCACACTGTAACCATGCGTTTCCTGGTCAATTTAGTGCCACAGTTTTCACATTTTTGTGCTTTTTGTGGGTGGTTAGGCTTGGCCCCCCAGCACAGGCTGTGATGATGTGCCTTACGGAGAAAATGCACGCATTAGAGAAGCTTTGGTAGGGCTGTTGAGCATGAGTTCAATGTTACTGAATCAACAAAAATACATCACACCATGTGTCTTTGAACAGAAACACACCTAAGAGAAGATTACACATTGATCAATTGGCAAAATGTCGTGACCAGAGCCTCCTGGGTACCTAACCTTGAATTTCCCCTAGGATCAATGGTTCAGTAGTCATGAATTCAATGGTCACAGTGACTTTACAGGCCATACATAAAATAAATAACGAGAACCGGGGCTAATTATTTTTTAAATGACCTTCATGCAAAACTTTCACTATTCAGAGAAAGAGAGATGTTACTTTTGAAGAGCACGGGGTAAGCTCTCTATATTATCAAAAGTATTAATGGAACCAATTTTTATTTTTATTTTTTTAGATTTTATTTATCTATTTGACAGAGAGAGAGAGAGAAAGAGAGCGTGCACAAGCAGGGGTGTGGGAGAGGGAGAGAAGCAGGCTCCCTGCTGAGCAGGGAGTCCTGTGCGGAACTCGATCCCAGGACCCTGAGATCATGACCTGAGCCAAAGGCAGATGCTTCACCGACTGAGCCAGCCAGGTGCCCCAGGAACCAATTTTTAAAGAAGTGCTAAAGATGGTTTTTAAAAAATGTTTTTAATGACAATACCATGTGCTGGTAAGAATGAGGGGCAACCGGAACTGTCCTATGCCGCTGGCGGGAACACAGATGGTATGGTCAGTGTCTTTGAAAACTAAACGTAAGCTCGCCACGTACACCAGCAAGCCTATCCCTGGGAAATACGCACGAGAAAAAAAAAAAACATGGATTCACACAAAAACCTGAACACAAATGTTTGTAGTGGCATTATTCAAGAGCGCCAAAGATCGGAAATGAGCCAGTGTCGTTGGACTGGAGAATGAGTCGACAAACGGCGGTACAGTGATACAGTGGGACAGTCTCCAGCAAGAAAAAGGAAAAAATTCCGGATCCAGGCACCAATCTGGATGAAGCTCAGACGCGCTTACGCTTTGGCAAAAGTAACCAGATACAAAAGCCACGCAGCGCCTGATCCCATTTATATTCCATTTTGGAAAAGGCAAAGCTGTAAGGAGAGAAAACAAACGGGTGATGCTAGGGAGGGAGGCAGGGAGGGGGGATGGAGGAGGCACTGGAGGTTGAATCGGCCACAAAGGGGCTTGAGGGAAGTTTCTGGGGGCGATGGACCTGTTCCATATCCTGCTTGCATATGTTTATTAAAACGCATAGAACTGTTCCTGAGAAAAGGACAAAATTTCCTGTAGGTAAGTCGTATCTCAAAAAACCCAGCACACCTACAGACACAGTAACAACGGACAATAATGCGTTGACGATAGCCGTGCCTTCAAATTCTCCTCTGACTGTTACCAAGGCTCACAGGTGCGCTTTTTGCTAGCATCACATAAATGGATGATTTATTTTGTCTTTTAGAAAACCTGGATCACCCTGGCGCTCTGGCAAAGACTAGCACAAGGACTGGGCCAGCAGGGCCAGCGAACTGGCTTCCCATCAGCATCTTTCTTGAGCAGAAGTGCTTTTATTTCTTGGGGGGCTCTTCTCAGTGTGTTGTGCACGAATTGCCCCTAACTACCAACTAAGGAAGGCCAACTGGGGTCCTGAAACAAGGCCCATTTGTGGCCTTCCTGCAGGAGAGGAACCTTCTCCCACTTCTAACATGAGAACCAGCGTGTGCAAACACAGACTATGTACCAGGCCCGATGTGCAGCCGGGGAGCCCAAAGTGAATCAGACAGCCTGCCTCCTATCACTTCCTCACTCTGTCTTAAAGCAAGGGTGCCTGCACGAACTTGATCCCTCAAAACCTCTGTCCTGAGCTCCACATCACGATTCTCTCCTTTGTTTATATACTCTCTCTCCCTTCCAGCATTTATCTTCGAGTTATTCCTTACCGTAATCCCATTAACGTCTGAACGTTTGACTCAAAGGGCAGTCCCAGCTCATTGTGCTTAAACCCATCTCCTTGTAGAAGAGAAACAGGGCCACACATGTCAATGCAGTCACACCTTTTCCTCTCACGCTCTCTCACCGAGTGTGTGCATGAGTGTGTGCGATCTACAGAGACGGACAGTCCCAGTCCAAGAACTTAACACAAAGCATCATTTCCGTGTTTAATGTAGTCTTCCAAAGTAAGCATGAATTCCCTTTGGGTACAATGGTTTTCATAATTTTCCCAAGTAAATGGTGCCTCTGACATAGATGTGGCCTCTGTTAGAGTTCATGGTTCCTAATGACTTACAGGACTTAAAATATCACATACTCTGTGTCAGCTTAAAGTAACTAGAATCTCTATTCCAAGAGTTGTAATTTAGCATTTGCAATACATATGTCCAAATTATCTTTCTAATCTTATAAATTCACCTGTCTCAAAGTCTTCCTTTCAACAAAAAATGAGTATTTAAGAAAGAATGGGAAGATAACCCGAGGCATCGGGTTTTTCCCCAAATGATTACTGACTTTTGAATACCTCAGAAGAAACAAATCAGTAAGGTAAATACACACACACACACACACACACACACACAGATACACACACACTTACACTCATACACACATTCACCTGCAGTCCCTGGATTCTGCACCAAAGTCTCACTGCTTAGGAAATCTACACTGGACAGTTTGCTTTTTTTTTTTTTCCTTATTTAGTTTAATTCAAGGTATTATCTGATGCATGCTTTTTTTTTCTTAATCCAATTAAATTATCTTTTTTTTTTAAAAGATTTTATTTATTTATTCGACAGAGATAGAGACAGCCAGCGAGAGAGGGAACACAAGCAGGGGGAGTGGGAGAGGAAGAAGCAGGCTCACAGCAGAGGAGCCTGACGCGGGGCTCGATCCCACAATGCTGGGACCACGCCCTGAGCCGAAGGCAGATGCTCAACCGCTGTGCCACCCAGGCGCCCCCCAATTAAATTATCTTGACCATTTATGTTTAAAATGTAAAGCACTAGGGGCGCCTGGGTGGCTCAGTGGGCTAAGTGTCTAACTCTTGACTTTGGCTCAGGTCATGATCTCAGGGTCCTGAGACTGAGCCCCGTGTCAGGCTCTGTGCTCCGCATGGAGTCTGCTTGTCCTTCTCCCTCTGCTCCTCCCCCTGCCCTCTCTCTCTCTGGAATAAATAAATAAAATCTTAAAAATCCTCTCTCTCCCTTTCCCTCTGCCCCTCCCCCTCTCTAAAAAAAATTAAAAAATAAAGTGAAATAAAATAAAATGCAGAAGCACTTACTGCGATTTCTCAATATTAGGTTCATGAGCTGTTCTACTGGGGAGAAACAACGAGTAACCACATAAAGAGATAACAGAAGATATGGCCCCATGCAATTTCATCTTCATTTCGACTGGGCTGGTCGGGACTCAGATTCTGGTTACTAGTAATCTGTAACATAATCTGGTAGTAACCGTAACATAATCTAGTACCATCTTTGATGTTTTAGTCTAAGTCCCTTCGTTGATTCTCGTGCCAGACACTCCCAACACCTGAAAACTTCTCCGTGGAGTCTTTGCCTGAAACAATGAGCGCTATTTTCCCTGTTCTCAAACACAGGCGTGCTTGTGGGAGGAACACTGATGGACCAAGGTGGGGGAAGAGGGAAAAGCAATTCTCTCCAATCTCGTAAGTAATTTACATGCCAAGTACAGAAGAAAAAAAAAAAACTTTGCTCACCTAGAAGTGAAATATAAATCCGAAGTGTTTCTGTTTCTCAACACTGTTCTTACTCAGCTATAATGCTTCTGAGTGTCCCAATAGGATGGGCTGGACCTCAGTCTTCTTTCGAGCCCTTCTCATTTCTAGGGCCCAACCTGGCTGACGATTGGTGTGGGGATCCGAAAGGTGAATTTCCTAGGCCCCGAAACTCACTGACACCGGTTCAAGCTGTAGGTTCATCTAACCCATTGTGAAGCTCCAGGAAAACCGAGAAAGAGAAGCATAAATCAGCTTAGTTGCCATAGCTCTAGTGAAAACATGTTTACTCCGCGGAGAAAACGCTATTGTTATTAACAGGGACTGTGCTCAATGGTTGTACAAATCGGGAAGAATATAGATTCTCGGGGCTGTTAGGCAGGAACCCAGACACTACGCAGAACCTTCCAACACTTTGTGACTCCTGTTATTCATTTTTCTTATAAAATATTGTTAATTCTCCACTCATAGTGATGCCTTTGACACCAGAGGGTAAATTCCTTCAAGGGGAGGGAAGAAGTCCAGGAGGACAAGTTCCAATTTATCTTTGTATCCAGAACTTGGCACACGCTGCAACGAGTGGCTGTTGGATATAGGTCTGGTGAATTAATAAGTAAAGGTGCCATGAGTCTCCTGCTCTAAGGCCCTCCAGTCCCCGTGAGGGGGGCGACAGGGAGATGCGGGTTGTATCTGAAGAGGAGGGAAGGGTAGGCTATGGGATGCTGCACTAACACGGTGTGGGTGACAAAAACACTGACGTCGAAGATGCAAAGGTGGAGTCTGCATAAAATTATGTTGTAAAATGAAAGTGGAAAAGGCTACAGAAAAGGCTGTATTTCTAAACACTTTTCAAAGTCATCTTAAATATATATAATTAAATGACAAATCAGAGATCATAAGTGATTATCTCAGCTATAGCCCTAAAAGCACGTACATTCCAAAAGAGGCAAGAAATTTGGCGGGGGTGGGGCCTTCTCTTTGGAAATACAGGAATGATCTTATATTGAGGGATGTGCTTTTACAAGAGTAGATAAGCAATAGTAAAGGCACTGGGGGCCGCCACGGAATGCACAGCAAGGAAAATATTTTGGCAGGTTGGGTGTGAACAAAACGCACAAACGAAAACACTACAATGCAGCGAGTAATTACAACAGCAGTTGAATGAAAAATAAGATTTTTCCTGTGGTGTCAGGAAGGGAAAGGTAGAGGAGGAACCCAAAACATGGACAAGAATACAGACACTCCAGGAACGTGGTCCGATGCCTTGGAGACAGAATGTTGCATTATTCACACAGTGGGCTGACTACACATCCACAGTCTTCCATTCGAGATTCTCAAACTTATTTACAACACTTTGTAACTTAAAACAGTAAGGGGAAATCTGCAACCAATGAGTGTAATTAGGGTTCTGACCATCGCTTGCATGAAAAACTCGTACCAATGAATCCTCTGTGGCACAGTCTGCGATTTCGGGGTATGGTTTACTGCCCCTAGCACCGCCCCCCACTACCCCAACAATACAACCGTGGTTCGCAAGGATCCAGATCCTGGGAGAGGCCATTATGACCAAGGCCGTTAAGTATATTAAATACGCAACCTTTAGAGGAGGCCCCCGCTGGACAGGCAGGGCCAGAAGCCATGTTGGAGAAGCACTGTTTTCCCACGGTGAAGGGGTGCTGGCGAGGGGAAGGAGGCAGCAAGACAGAGCACGTGTATCTGGGAAGTGCAGAGGGCGCTTGCAGGGCTCAGGATGGTCTTTGGAGCAGAAATTACAAAAACTAATTCAAAACCCAGAAGTGGTGGAGAGGAGGCTTGGAAAGCAACCGAAATAGCATTTGACCTTTGGCCTCTCTGCTCTCAACCTGGGCTGAGCCTCCGGCTGAGTTCACGGGGGCCACCGAGCAGCTGTCCGGTGATAACTGCTTTCATAGCTGTCAGCAACATTTGGTCAAAGCCGGGGCTGGGGCTGTTCCCACTCCGTGCAGATGGAAAAAGAGTCTGTGTCTCCCTCCATTTCTTCCTCCGCTTGAGCTATCCTAAATTAGGAAATCATCTGGATTTGTACAAATAATCACTTCTTGGCATGTCCACAGGGTCTGCTGAAATGTTATTTCGGAGCGGAGAACGTGGATGCCTGCAGGTCACGATAGGAAATGAATCTGGCAATTTCGAAGCACACCTGCTAAAGTTCCAGGCCACCTCAGCATTCAAACAACGTGTCTGTCCTTCCAAACATCTTTTGTGTCTTTTATGGAAAAAAAAAAAAAAGTTCTAAGTTATTACACTTAGTATGAGCCAGAAAACAGCCCTGCTTCCTTAGATGTGGATTCTGGGGGTTCTCTGCAACATTCTGTCACAGTTCAACAAACGCTTGCGTAGAGTGTATCTTATTTACACACGGTATTCTGCAAAGCGTGGAGCTATCGATTAGGACAGCTTGGGCTGCGAGTAGCAGAAAATCCAACTCAGGCTGGATTAGATGACAAAAAAGGCTTGTCTCACGGGCTGAGACTTTGGGGGGCGCTGCAGGGTCGGCTGATGTTAATGTCCAGCAAAATCATCAAGTTCCTAGGTTCTTCTCGCCTTTCTATTAGCTTCTTACAGCTGCTATGACAAATTACCACAGGTCAGTGTCTTAAAACCACACGAACTGTCTCTCTGACAGTCTGGAGGTCAAAGTCAGCTGAGGGTCTCAGAGGTTAAAATCAGCGTGTTGGCAGGGCAGTGGTGCTTTCTGGAGGCTCCAGGGGCAATCTGCTTCCTCGTCTTTGCCAGCTTCCAGAAGGTGCCAGCACTCCCTGGCGCATGGCCCCATCCATCTTTGGAGCCAGCAAAGACTGCTCGAGGCTCTCACTTTGCTTCACTCTGACGCTGACTCTCCCTCACTCCCTCTTCCACTTTTATAGACCTTTCTGATTTACACCAGGCCCGTACAGATAATCCAAAATAATCTCCCCATCTCAAGGCCCACACCTGTAATCACACGTGCCAAGGCCCGGCTGCAGGTGCCAGGAACTAGGGCACAGGATCTCTGGGGCCACTACTGGGCCAACCACGAGCTCTGTTCCTCCAGCCTCGGTGAGGGCTTTGTCCCCAGGCTGACTCCTCTCACAGACATACAACAGTACTGAGAGTAGTTCTAAGTGTCGTGTCCAGATGTACCTTCTAGAAAAGGAAAAGGGGCAGCCATCTCTTCCTTGCATCTCTTTCTTAGAAGAAAAGAAAACCTTTGCCGGGGGCCCTAGAACACATTCTCCTTTGTCTGGGATGGGTCACCTGCCCATTATCAATCTGATTTTTGACCAGGAGATTGGGTTCACTGTGACTGGCATAGACTAATAATTTGGGGATGGCTCTCAGAGAGTCAGCCACCGAATTCACTATTATTTAGCAAATGCCCAGAAGGGAAGATAATCACTGTCTACAGAATACTTAGAACTAAAGGTCCGGTACCGTGCTGATGTTTTATATGTCATCCCCCTTAATCTCACGTCAACCCTGCAAGGTGGGTATTACCCTAGTTTTAGCAAGAAAACTGAGGCTCGGTTTGAATTTTACTATTTCCTCTCGTTGCAGATGCTTCTGTATAAACTATCTTACATAGAGATATAAACACAAACATGCTGGCTATTTAGGAAGGATGGAAAAGATGGCTTGAAATCTGTTGTTTGCTACGAAAAAAAGGCCTCCAGACACGAGGACGTGTGGTCAACAGTGGTCATGCCTCTGAGAAGCCCATCCTACGGTCTGCTCGAAAAAGGCGAGAGGCCCCACCTTCGAGTCTGCCGTCAGTTCACGCTCCTCTGAGGCCGTCCGGAAGCCAGCACCCCATGCCGGATGAGCGCGTCTGAGAAGATGCCCACAGGACTGCTTCCCCGGATGTGCACGCCACGCGTGATGAAAGGAAGGTGGAGCAGAGCACCAGAAGGCTGCGTTTTATGGGCGTTATCAGTCAGGGTCTGATCAGGAGACATCCATCACACCGGTAATTTTAACAGCGAGAATTTAATACAGAGGACCGTTAACCAGATACAAAGTCGTTAACTAGCTTAACGGAAAGGCTGAACACACAACTCTAAGGTATTATCGCGTTAGTGGCACAGGTAAGAAAAGGAATAAGAATTATTAACATTCGAAGCCTGGAGGAGCACCTGGCTGGCTCCGTCGGCAGAGCACGTGCCTCGGTCTCGAGGTTGTGAGTTCGAGCCCCACGTTGGGTGTGGAGATTACTCAAAAATAAAATCTTTTTTTCTTTTTAAAGATTTATTTATTTATTTGAGAGAGACACAGAGAGAGAGAGGGAAGGAAAAGCAGACTCCCCGATGAGCAGACTCCCCACATGGGGCTCGATCCCAGGGCCTCAAGATCACGACCTGAGCCGAAGGCAGACGCTTAACCGACTGAGCCACCCAGGAGCCCCTAAAAATAAAATCTTAAAAAAAAAAAAAACCATTAGAAGCCTGGAGGCAGGCTCTGTGGGGATCCAAGTCAACATTCTGAGGACGAGGTCTTGCTGAGCTGCTGCTGGTGTCCGGTGGTGGGTGCGGAGAGGCAGGACCTGCAGACGGAGTCCAGCCGCTGCCTCAGGAACGCACTGCGGCTGCCACCAGGGTGAGAGACTTTGCTGGAATGACGCGAGCAGGCGGGAGGCAAGCTGGAAGGTGCGAGGCCCTTTACGTCCTCTGGCCTTGCCACGTGCCTCCCACGCTCCCTGCCGGCGTAGCTCCCCGGAAGGCAGCAGCACGGTGGAAATGAGGCCCGCAGGGTGCCGAGCCTGCTTGGAGCTGACAGGCAGTGGCTTCGTAAGGAGCACAGAAGCACCGCCGTGTCCTCCACACCCTGCCGTTGGAGAGTTCTGCGTCTTTGGGAGCTTAGGAAGATGAGGGGGATTCAGGTATACACAGTGGTTTAAAGGCCTTGAAAGCCTTCACGTTTGGGGACGGCTAATTTAGTGTTTTTGCACTGCAACTGTTTCCTCCCTGTACGGTCACACCTGAACATTCCCTGCTAACTCCTGCATGTTCTCACTCGCACTCCTGCTTGGGGGTGCAGGGTGGACAAGGGCACAGGCATATTGGTACCACAAACACCCCCTGAAAGGAGCTACGAGGTTCACAGTAACTCCTGTGTATCACGCGGGGAGGCCGGAAATACGCAGCGTGGTTACAAGAACGGACTTTGTCGCGAGGCAGATCTGGGCTCGAATCCTACTTCTGATGCTCAGTAGCTGTGTGGGACTGGGACTTCAGCCGCCTCAGTCTCACGCTCCCGGCTGTCACGTGGGGGCACTCATGGTACTGACTTTGTAAGGCTGTTGTGGAGGTCAAAGTAATAATGACCACCACACAACTTATCACGTTAGCATCAACTGGCTTTGTCTGGAGAGTAGCTGACAATGATACATGAGTTTCAAGCATGCAACATGGTGATTCCACAAGTCTACACACCACAATGCTCGCCATTTGTGTGGCTACCACCTGTCACCACATGGAGTTATCACACCAGTACCTCTATTCCTCATGCTGTGCCTTTCATCCCCGTGGCTTATCTGTTCCATCACTGGAAGCCTGGACCTCCCCTTCCCCCGCCCCCACCTCCTCCCCACCAGCGACCACCAGTTTTTTCTCTGTATTTATGTGAGTCACACAGCAGCCTAAGCAAGAAAAATGTCCATGCGTGCCTCTGATAAAACTGCTTTGTAGCTTTCTACAGCATTCCTACCGCGAGGACGGCTCTGATCTCAGCGTATTATATCTACTTTTTTACAAATATTTTTTCCAACTAACACGAGTTACTTAAAAGTGGAACTGTGTACTTCCCACCATGTACACACACAGCTCCTGAAAAACATGCTGTTCGCTTCCCCACCAAACCAAAATATGAGCTGCTCCATACAATCCCACCCTGGGAAGGCACGGGCAAAGCGGAAGAGCAGTGATTTTCACTGCGGGGGCGGGGATGAGTGCACCAGCGGGTGCGTATCAGAGTCACCTGGGACTTTTTTCCCCAGGCACACCCCTCCCCCTCCCATCACCCTTGATTTTGGCGCATCCCCCTTAGGAAATTATGGAGACATGATTCCTTCAGGAGCCAGTGGCCTTGCCTTCCCAGTAGCAGTGGGCTTGCCATAAGTGCAGGTATCCAGCCCCAAATGCGAGCAGACAGCTGGTACCTGTGGAAAGTGGGCAAGGGCGTCGGGAGGAACACACCCCACAGTGGCTGGTTCTCTTGGAGGGAGGCATGGCTACGTCTCACTCAGTCACAGACAGACAGAGCCCACGCACGGGGCAGTTCTACAAGGAAGCACAAAGCCCACAGTGAAAGAAGCAAGGAACCCCCAGCTCGATCTCATAATAAAGACAACTAACCTAGTAGCTGAGTAACAGTCTTATGCAAACAACAGCAGAGATGATTCGTGACTGAACAGAGAACAAAACCTCACTGCCACCCCCGATTCTCTTCCCTTTTGAGGATTCTGATCAGGAAAAAGCCCATCAGACGATAAAATATGCAGTGTAGCCCTAAATAACAAACATTGCGGAACAACGTTCCTTTTACTAAAGTGAGTTGGAACACGGAAGGATTGTTGGAGACACCACCTTCTGGATTCCTCTCCACCGGGGCTGAGGAAGTGAGGCAGAGAACCAGCTAGAGAAACGTCCCAGGTGAGGAGCTGGCCATCCTCCCCCAGCACCAGCACACGGGGACCCAATGTGTATGCCACGGCTCTACAAAGTCCAAGGAAGAAACACCCATTCAACGTGGGCCCTACAGATAGGGAAGCAAGAGCCCCCCGGTCTTATACGGTGGGGGAAGAAGGGCTCACTGAGAAGTAACGCAGAAGAATCCTCATCCCAGAACACATCGGCATGCCTACTTGGTCTAATGGTACGGAGCCTGAGTGGCCCCTGACACTTGACCGAGGTGCGATCTTGGGCAAGGATTCTGCCTGGCAGTTTGCTCATCTGTAAAAATGGGAATAGCATTGCCACTCACAGGGTTTCTGTGAGGATTAAATACAATAGTTGAGGGAAAGCAGGAGGGACAGTTCCCTGAACAAAGTCTGCACCCCAAGTGGTCACCGCAACAATGATGTTTGTGTCCCTACCTTAGAACTACTCATAATAAAAGGTTTCGCTGGGATCGACTTCACTCACAGACTTAAATTCTTTCCTCCAAAGAAAAATAATCTGAACTCTCCAATTCAAAGTGAGACATTTTATTTATCATAGGACTGAAATATTCTATTTGCGACAGTGACCATCTAGGCCATGTACCTTTCTTAAGTCTGATTCTTAAAAAGCAGCAGCTGCAAGGGGCGATTATCAAAAAGAACAGTTGCTTTAGACAAAAGATTTTCTTGAGGCGTTCCTATAAATAAAAGGTGTGCTGAGGGATTTAGATTATGGCCTGCAATTACGATCTCTCAATGCTGATGTGCAATTATTTCAGGAACACAGCCGCGACACAAGGCAAGTGTTTACGCCGCTATTACAAGCCGACTGCTCGGTATAACCCTTCATCGAGGCCCCAAGTCAGGTGCGCGCCTTACACGGAGTTGGCTGGGTGAGTGACAGCGAAACAACTTTCTGGATTTACACAAAGGAGCACGAGAAGGAAAGAAAAGTGATTTAAACATGAAATCAAACCATGATCTCTCGTCTCCAGTGCTTGTTAAGTAAGTACAACACCGAAATTCCTGGAGGACTCTACGCGCTGAAAAATGTCAAGTGCGTGTCTTAAGTGAAGAATGTCAGAAGTGGGCACATAATAAACGTTCAAAGCAAGTGCAGTGGCCAGACCTAGGGACCCAAGTGCCCTCTGATGCCAATCTCAGCCTCTTAAATACACACTGTCGGCCATGCCTTTGAGCTTTTTTCGGGTTTAATGTATGCTCCGCCATGCAACTATTCAGAATTCTTCTCCCCTAAGTCATCCAATTTTCTCTCCTTTCTCACCAAAAGCACTTCCTCGGTAATAGGCAGAGGATTATTGCTTCGGCTTTTTTGTTGTTTTTTTTTCTTTCCCCCTCCAAACCGGAGAAATGTCAGGCGTGTTATTTTCAGAGTGATTTAAACAGCTCTAGTGTTATAACTAAAGAGAAAGAACAAAGATGCGAAAGTATCAATCATTCCGCCCAGCCGTCCGCCGGGAGTAGCGGCAAACGGCAACACGATGCGGTCTCCCGGCCGTGGGTCTAGAGCCCCGCGCAGCTCACAAACACTCCCTTTCCTGAACATATGGAGCCATCCCGGGAAAGAATCTGCCTCGGTGAACCCTGACTGGCCAATCAAAACCAGAAAGCTCCCAGTTCAGTGACTAATACCAGAAATGAACTGTGCGTGGTGAAAAGGGAATTTTGTGCGCTGGAGAAATTTATACCCTGAGATCAGCCGTATCACAGGTGTGCGGGATCACCTGGAGAAACTGAACTTTCCGGAGGGCGAGTTCAAACATTTCTTCAAGCAGCGCGCCTGTCATCACAGGGTATGAAACACTGAACGGCCCCTCCACGGTATCTGAGCGCCGCAGCACCCGGAGCTGCCACGGACTGAGGACTTGCAGGCCTTACGGGGGGCAGTCGCCGTGCTAAGCACCACGTCTGAGTGATCCTGTTTGGTGTAACCCTCGCAGCCCATAAGGTAGGTGTTATCATCCCCAGTCTACATGTGGGGAACGAAGCTTGGAAAGATTAACTAAATTGCTCTTGGTCACAAGGCTAGAGGAGGGGCCAGGGGGTGGGTGGGGGGAGGTGTCGTTCCAACTGCAAAGCCTTTGTTCTTGACCACCATACTGCTCAGTATTCTTCCCCTTTCCTGTGCCCTGATGGTCAAAGAAAAAGGTAAAAACAAAAATAAAAAAAACACAAACAACAACAACAAAAAACCCACCCAAAATAAAGCAAAACAAAATAAAAACAACTGGGAAAATCAGATGAACATGAACAGGTACAGGGCATGCAGGATGGCCTCAGAAAATCCATGGTGGGGGGGCACCTATCTTCCAAAGAGTAGACTAAATTCACTAATCACTGAGAGAGATAAATTAAGGAGCGTTTCCAAGATGAAAAACATTTTGGTGTTTTGGCTGCCGAGGAGGACCAGCATTTTGACGGGTCAACAACAGAAGGAAGAAATAAGCACTCTAGGGGCGCCTGGGTGGCTCAGTCATTAAGCGTCTGCCTTCGGCTCAGGGTGTGATCCCAGCGTTCTGGGATCGAGCCCCGCATCAGGCTCCTCTGCTAGGAGCCTGCTTCTTCCTCTCCCACTCCCCCTGCTTGTGTTCCCTCTCTTGCTGGCTGTCTCTCTCTCTGTCAAATAAATAAATAAAATCTTTAAAAAAAACAAAACAAGAAAAACTCAAGAAGTATATTACGGATTCCTAGCCAGTGTCATCTTAAAAGGAACAGTGATATTAAATTCCCAACTGGTTTCCAATGACAAAGTGACACAGACCTGTGTCCAAAATGCCCGCGACCCACCTCTCGCAGACCGACGGGGCTAACGGGGACAGCGGCGGGGGGCAAAGTGGCTCCACGAGAACCCATGGGATCTCAGCTCCACAAACCACCACCTACAAAGTGCAAGGCATCGTGACGACAATCACAACAGTTGTTGAGTGCTTACCATACGAGAGGCAGGGTGCCCTTTACACGTTTTCTCTCATTTCATCCTCACCAAACCCCGGTGAGGTGGACACTTTGTTGTCCCACTTGAAAAATGAGATACTGAGCCGCACAGAGGAGTTAAGTCATTTGCTGGAGTCTCGGGCTTCATCACTGAGGCCGTGCTGCAGGTGCTCTAGGGTGAAACATGGCGCCTGCCCGTCTAGATTTCCCAGTGAGGTAAAGGGAGAAAGGTTCCCCCACCTCCAGGGTTAGAGTGGACACCCATCCACTCCCTCCCATGCTGACAACACCGTAACTGGAGGAAATGGGCAAGAAGGACCTTTCTCTTCTCCTTGAGAAGTAGGTGGTGTACTCTGTTCATCACGGGGGGGGAACTTTCCAGAGAAGGGCTCACTTGGGAAGAGGGAGAGGAAAAGTGGAAGAAGAGAAGGTGTCTCAACCCATGATTTCCATACGCTCCTGCTTGTCTGAAATGCACAACCCTCACCCCCCTGAGAAGGGGGGGAGTGATGGCACTCCCCCCACTATGCAGAGCCACTCGAGGGGCAGGAAGCGTCCAGTAAGAGACTCCAGGAGCCACCTGCTCTGACCCTCCCAGTCATTCCCATCTCATCTTATCCAACATAGTAGTGACCGCCCCTCACCACTTTCACAAATGTTAACTCAGAATAGCTCTTGAGTGGACATTAGATGCAGGAAGACGCTGTGGGAAGGAGTCAGCTCTGTGCTATATTAAAAGGCAAAAAGAAGAGAAAAGCTAATGCCTAAGGAAAACCATCTCATTTCCAACTGAACTGGGAGAGTTGGGCTCTGTCAGTGGTTTCTTGTGGGGAAGTTCACCAGTCTCCAAATACAAGTCTGCCCGTTTAGTCCTTCCCTTGATTAATTCATTAATTGTAAGAATTACCAATGAGGTGTGACATTTTTAAAACAGAACTATAAAGTCTGACTGGTTTTCCTCTGTAAAGTAAAGGGGGTGTGACGCTGGAGATACCGTGTGGGTAGGATGCTGGCACATATAAGATAAAGCAAATAATCATTTCTATTGGGTCTGGGGTTTTTATTCTTATTTCCCAGGTTCTTGAAAAGAACCCTTCATGTCTGCTGACAGGGTCCAATTGTTTTGGAACAAACTTTCACGGGATAAGTTTTGAAACATAGAAGGCCCTAAAATAGAAAACTCCCATAATAATAAACATTTAACTAT
Source organism: Ailuropoda melanoleuca (assembly GCF_002007445.2). Taxonomy (NCBI): domain Eukaryota; kingdom Metazoa; phylum Chordata; class Mammalia; order Carnivora; family Ursidae; genus Ailuropoda; species Ailuropoda melanoleuca. The sequence goes on from NC_048234.1 coordinate 3,812,374, forward strand.
AAAAGGCAAAGGTGAAAAGACAATGTTCCATTATTTTTATCCTAACTACCAACAAAGCTATGGTTAGAAATCGGGTGGAATATTCTGGTTCAATTTCAATGATTTATAAACACCTTTTGAAAATGCTGGATATGGGTCAATCATTTCCAGAGGCTTCCATTCTAGCTAACACACATCCCATGTGACCTGTCGACTTCTGCCTCTAGAGACCCAACAAATTTCAAATGCTTACAACTGATCCGATGTGTGGTAGACCCCAAGGAAATGTACTACCCAGTTCTTCCTTCAAGGAAGGACTTTTGCCCAGTTATGTGGAGTGCTGTGAGCAGACGGCTTTCAGCCATCTACCCTCCTTACGGATGGTCTCAAGGGCACAGAGCTATCTTGTCCAAGGATACACTCTTCCCAGGCCATTTTATATTCAGTGACTGCTTGAGGTGGGGTATAAAGGCTCTGCCCTGTGAATTCAAGATGGCCAATGACAGGCAATTTGGGCTGCAAAGCTTCCCACAGTATTGGCTGAGGTTTTCTTCAAGCTCAGCTTCTCCCTCTGCCCATCCTAGCACAGAGAGTTAGCTGGTCACATAGGTGCTCCCTAATAAACATCTTACACACTAAACTCCCTCCTGAGAACCTTGCCCAAGCCCGCTTGGTTCTCGGCTCATCCTGAATCCAGCAAGATACACTGCACCCCAATGCCAATGGGGGCCGAGTGGGCAGAGAGATGGTGGCCAGGTTCTGACTGGGCTGGCTGCTGCTTCCAGTGCTGCTCCTCTCCATTCAGATTTAGTCAAATCAAACAACTGCTGTAATACTTTCAAGCAACTCCCCCCAGAATACCTCAACTGCCCCAAATCCAATGAATGCCACCACCGTGGTAACTGGCGGTACTCCGCAGTCTTTGCGACTTGTTCTCCCTCCTATATTGCTACTGTTAAGAGACTCAGCTCAAGAAACATCTATGCTGCCCCATCTTCTAGACCCAATCCAAATAGCGTCTAGACATCCAGTGTGACAAGGCAAAAATAGGTTTTTATTGGGGCGCCTGGGTGGCACAGCGGTTAAGCGTCTGCCTTCAGCTCAGGGCGTGATCCCGGCGTTATGGGATTGAGCCCCACATCAGGCTCCTCCGCTAGGAGCCTGCTTCTTCCTCTCCCACTCCCCCTGCTTGTGTTCCCTCTCTCGCTGGCTGTCTCTATCTCTGTCGAATAAATAAATAAAAAATCTTTAAAATTTTTTTAAAAATAGGTTTTTATTGAAGCTGCTAATTCTACACATATTTTATTGACTCAGAAAATGTTGAGGATCCCAAATTTGATTGGTTTGAAGACCATGTGAAGCGTTTGACCAGATGATGAACGTCTATTGAATCTACTGGTGTTTCATGTACAAGGTGAAGAGACAACAACCAAGATGAGTTAAGAGATGATTTCTTTAAATGTAGCTAAGAAATGTGGACATGTAAAATTCTACCTTGAACATGAGAGTAGATTTTATATCTTCCCTAGATCTGAAGGGTGGGATGTCAACAGATTCAGTTTTCATTTGGTTCATTAAATCTTTAAGGCCATAAAGCAGTTAGGTAATACAAAAATCTTCCATGATTCTATTTATATGTAACATTAGAAGGAACTTCCCCATGCTACTGTAAATTCAATGCACTGTTCAATGCCTCTGTACTCTGGATAAAGTTGTACTTTGTTCAGCTCTGTTTCTTTGGAACTGTACGCTTTCCACTGAGGCTATGGATTTGACATTGCCTTTGATTTTTTTGAACAGTACTTGACATGTGCCAGGGCAATGATGGATTGGATTCCTCTGATTGAAGCCTAATGGGTAAATTTTGCTTATATACTTATTGTCTATTCCAATTCAATGAGAGTGCCAGATATATTTAGTGAAACTGATTGCAAAGAGTTAGAAGTATGCCGACCTCAACTAATTTCAAAATGCTTTTTATCTCTGTGTACGTTGAATACTTTTTACGATAAAAAAAAAATGATCTGTTTTGAAGGTAAAATTGACAAATCTTGAAACTGAAAAGGCAAAATACATGCAGGAGCCAAAGTCGTAAATCAAGTATTTGGGAAGTAAAGACTGACCGGAAACTTACTTATATTAAATTCGGAAAAACTTTTATACTATTTCTGTAAATACCTTTTTTTTTTTTTTAACTGTGAATCAGAATAGCCACATTTGGAACACTTTCTGTTCTCTGTCAATATTTTTAGACAGTTAGGACCTGGTCCTGAGCCGAATCTGGGCTTGGCTCTGGAAAGCAAATCTTCTGACAGCTGCTTCGATGCCCAGAAAGACTTTTGAAAATAGACACTCTAAGGTCTTTTGTTCGCATGGTCACACACTGGTGCGCAGATGTTCTGGTATCTACTATAGCTACAACAGTCTTGATAACCAAAATCAATTTTTCCTGTCTTTAGAAAAAAGATGGCACCGGAACAACCACCTCCAACAGATCTCAAGCTCCTGTGTGTATGAATGTACATTCCATTTTGTTTCCTGCTGGAGCGCTGTGTGTCCATTTTGGATTGTATACTGTATTTAGGTATTTATGCTTTGATTCACGGTAACTTCTCGTGCTATAGAATTGATTTTGCATTGCACACAAACTGTAAATAGAAAGAAATGGCAGAAAGAGCAAAACATCAATAAATAAAACTTCGAAAAAATTAAAACACCCTCCTGAGTCTTCCCCCAAGAGAACCCAACGTGTGACTCGATGCCTTTCTGGATAAGAAAAGGACGTTTGATTTTCAAGGCTAAGCAGCACAAGTTAAGCAAGGGGGCTGAAACAGAGTTTTCCTACTTCTCTTGGCACTCGTGATCCTCTGTGCGACCCATACTCCACAGAGCTTCAGGAGTCAGCCTAGAAAAGGACGAGGCAGTCGGCCTGGGTTGGTCTTTTGCATTATTCCAATCAGATGAAGGAGCACAACAGAACTCTTAGGGAGGCAAGCTTGGAGTTACCCGGTCAGGCCACAAACGCCCTTGGAGGAAGGAGAGTAGTATGGGACCCAGTACTTTGATGTACTGTGCACTCCTAGACTATCAGACATATTCCACTCCAAATCCAAGCGTAAACCCCCACCTGTCCGCCTCTCCTCTCTCGGTCTCTCAGACACACACACATGCATGCACTCCGTGTCTTTCCCTCTTCCCTCACACGGGAAACTGAGGCCTGACTAGAGCAGTGTTAGGTTCCATGTACATAAGTACACAGAAGATGAAAAACTCACTAATTTACACCCCAAACCACTACTTCCAGCCCGATCCCTCATGAGCCCACCAGAAACACATCTCCCATAGAACGCCAACGACTGACTTCTTTCTAGATCCTCTACCCATTTCTGGGAAAAACAAGTACGAGAGAAAGTATTATTTCGAAAACAAAGCGAAACAAAAATGGCTACTCTTAGGCTCCTTGACTGAAAATAGTGAGTACTCACCATACTTCCATGCCTGGAGACTGGCCAAGCTCGGAATGAGTGCAGTAGCACAAATCCAACATCAGTTAGGAGTGAATCCTAAGGGTCACTTCCGTTTCCTTTCTTTTAGATGGAGACTGTGAGCAGGGGGAGGGGCAGAGGGACATGGAGAGAGAGAATCTCAAGCAGACTCCACGCTCAGCGTGGAGCCTAAAGCAGGGCTCAATCGCACAACCCTGAGATCATGACCTAAGCCGAAACCAAGAGTGGGACACTCAACTGACGGAGCCACCCAGGCACCCCCCAACCCGCAAAGGGTCACTTCTATATACAGAGCCTCAAATTATCTTACCCAAACGACCCCAAGGGGTGCAGCCATACACCGGGATCTCCTTAAGTTCCCTTATTCGTAGGTACACCTACTCCGTATGTTCCAAAGGATGGTTATAAACATACTCTAAACAATTAGCTGTTAATTCTTTAATACAACTAACCTGTGTTTATGGATTTCACACTAACCAAATTGGCTGACAGAACGATTTTATCTTTGGTATCAATCCAGTTCCTACACTACCGCTTAAAACGGCAATAACAATTTTAGTAATAATAGAAATACAATTAAAGGTCTTTATCAGTGCACTTGAAATGTTTTCTCCAAGATTTCCCTCTCCTGGCAGGACTGTCCTTATGGAAAGGGAACATCATGTCTCTCCCCAAAATAAACGGTCAAGACCGCACCACCTTCCTGCTCAAGCTCCTTTATGGATTCTAAGTCAATTCAAACTGCTGCTCAGCCCTTCCGTTCCTCTCTTATGCTGTCTTTCCCCGCCTGGGCACTTGGTTCTAATCAGACCACTTCCTTCCTGCTGGCTTTGGTTTTGTTAACAAAGTTCTTCCATCCCTTTCCCCACCCTAGAGGCTCAACAACTTCCACTGAGGACAGCCCATTCTCTGACACTCCTGAAGACGACGCCGGACTCAGCGGAAGGCCGCCAGGGATGGAACTGAGCCCCCACTATTCCAGAAGACACTGGGAAGGGCTCCCGTTTGTCTTCAGTAGCCTGCACCTTCTTTCTCTGCCCCTGCCTTCTCAAGAACACACGCCCACCTCCCTCACTCTTCCACAAACCCTCCGATCACAGACAGACCCAAGTGTGATAAATAAATCGTACTTGGTGTAGGCCTCTCTGCAAAAAAATAAGAAAGAAAAAAAAAAAAAGAGTAGGCACAGCAGGCCTAAGTGCTTTTCTCAGGAAGGCCTACTTACAAAATTGGCTCTTGGCTAGCGTTTGGGAAGTTGGATTTTCAGAAGGTTCCCACCATTAACTGATAAGAGTGGTCATCACCGTTCCTAAACTATATAAATAATACAGTTTATGCGGAACACCTGCTTTCCTTCTGGGAGGCTGAAAGTGGGGACCATGCCAGGCAGAGAGGGCCTTTGTGACCAACACCCTCAAAATACCCTGGGCCCTGAGTTTCTAATGAGCTTTCTGGTTGGCAACACTTCACAGGTGCTGTCACAACTCATTGTTGGGCTGTTCAAGGTGGGTGACGTCACTGCACGGGGCCCATTAGAAGCTCACGCCTGCTCTCCCTTGTTTTGTATTTTTTCACTGTAATAAATCATAACTGTGAGCATAATCAGACTCAATTCGTTACTCGTGGTAGTCTTATAAGTCATCAAGAACGCTGAATTAGCAAATACTGAAGCACTGTTCCTAAAGGAAATGTGTGCGCGTGTACATTATACAAACATCCCCCACTTTCCCAAAGTTCGCAGTATGCCATTCCACCTTTACAAAAGGCCTACTACATTAGGACCTGTTTTTGCTAACCAAAAGAAATCGAAAGAAGATTTTCCCCCTTTTACCAAAAAAGCAAAAACAGCACTCAGCGTTTGTTTTGCAGTGACCTATTACAGAAGGAGCACACACCCCAAGTATCGCGAGGGATGCCGCCATGTTCCTTCCCCAGTCACTACACTCAGCATCTCAGCATCAAGCTGCCATACTTCTGACCTGTGTCGGTGACCATCTGGGCTTTATCTTGATTTATTTTGTGCATCTGTTAGCAAGATGTGTCTTAAGATATCAGAAAAGCCTGAGAGAGGTTATTTTTTGGGTGTGGGAATGCTCAAAATTTTTCCATGTAAATTAATGATAATTGCTTCTTTGCTTTATGCCATCTGGGCTTATGAAAGATTTCACAGGAATGCTCTACTGTAGGATAGGGAGGGAAACCTCTATGTGTGTGTCTAATCTCACAAAGATTATATCTTAAATCCTAAAAAAAACTCATCCTGGTAGATTCTATTTTATTTTTCAAAAACAAAACAAATCAAAACAAAAAGTTCAGAAGAGTTAAATGACTTCCCTGATGCCCCTCCCACCGAATGCAGCTCAGACTTGAGGTTCCAACCCCGTCCACTTGGCCCCAGAGCTGGGTTCTCCATCCTCTGCTCATCTCTGTGTAAGAGCAAAAATAAAAAGGCAGAGCATAGCCTCATTTGCCCTTGGCCGAGAAGGTGTGCAATGGATGACTCCAAGTCTTCACCTCTTCACACATGTCTGTGAGTAATTGCAAAAGCAACGTGACTACTGATTTGAGGGTTACAAACAAACATTAGTGAGTAGGCACATATATGCTGAGTCCTTCCAGCAAATCGCTGGTTCTGGAGTGGTCCTGGGGACCCCCACCATAGCCTCCAAGGAGAGCTCCAGGTTTCCCCTTCCTGCCAAGCCACCAAGGAAGGGGAACAGTATTATCATTGGGCCCATGTGGGAGGATGGGAGAGTTTCCAGGGTGACCTCTTTCCATCTGTGATTGCTTTGGCCTTTCTTCTGAGATTCTCTTTGGTCTCTCGTTTTGGCTTGCTTTTCTCTCATCCATCCTCCAGCTCAGCTGCCTCAGCTCCAGCTCAGTTGGCCTCACAGCCTCCCTCTTGGAAGTCAAACAGGAACTGTGGTGAAGCCCGGGGAGGGAGGAAGCCTGATGAATCACCTATGCCGGCGATCCTACGGCCGGAGGATAAATGCCCCTTTCCTTGACATCTGTTTCCACAGATTCTTCCTTTGGAAAATCCTTGCCTCTCTCTCATTAGATGGCCTTCCAGACTAGCTTCATGGCCAGAGTGGAGACCAAGATGTGGGCCGAGAAGAAAGGGATAAAGGAGGCCCGAGACCAGATGGGCACATAAGTGCTTGGGGCCCGAGGTCATTCCGACTCAGGTCATCATCAGAGTTAAAGCTGGTTGATAAATAGCACGCATGGGAGCCTCTGGTATCCTTTTTTTGCAGAGTCAGCAAGTTCAAAGAATCTGGGTTCCTTGTGTGACCAAAGATTTCATCGACCATACCTATGTAACGAAGCCTCGATAAAAACTCTCCAACGATGGGGCTTGGGGAACTTCTGGGTCGGGGAACACGGTGATGTGCCAGGAGGGTGATGTGCCTGGAGAAGGCACATGGAAGCTCTGTGGGCACCTCCACTCCAAGACCTTGCCCTCCGTACCTCCTCCATTTGGCTTTCCTGAGTTGTATCCTTTATAAAACAAAACTGTGATCGTGCGTATAGCGTTTCCTGAGTTTTGTGAATGGGGCCAGCAAACTACTGAATCCCAAAGGGGTGTCGTGGGAACTCTGTGTTTGCAGCCAGTGGGGCAGAAGTACTTGAGGACACTCAGGACTTGAGGCTGAGATCTAAGGCGAGGGCTGTTGTGGGACTGAGCCCTTAAACCTGTGGAGTGTGACATTATCTCCAGGTAAATAGTGTCAACACTGAATGAAATTATTGGACACCCAGCTGGTGTCAGACAGTTACGGCTGGAACAACACTTGCTCTTGATAAGTCATTCTCTCTCTCTCTCCCCCCCACCAGACCCCATTACTATAAACTAGTCCCTGGAGATGAGTAATGATTTTTTTTCTTTTAGAGAGGGAGGGGGAGGAAGTGGCAGAGGGAGAGGGAGAGAGAGAATCTCCAGCAGACTCCGTGCTCAGTGCAGAGGAGGACACGGGGCTAAATCTCACCACCGAGATCATGACCTGACCCGAAATCAAGAGTTGGATGCTTAACCAACTAAGCCACCCAGGTGCCTTAATCCTCTTTTTTTTTCTTTTTAATGAATGTTCTGATAAAGAACTGATTTTACATTTACCAGTGTTTAATACCATAAGTGAATGGAAAATAATCACCTTCTTCGATATATCTAATCGTCGTAGCTTTACGAAAATATATCTATAAACACATCAGTGATAACTTGAAGGTATCACTCAAATCACAGAAGCCCTAGAAAACAACTTTCACAGACCTTATTAAAAATGTGTTTAATTGAAGCTTCCAGAACACTCTCTGTTTCAGCAAAACAATTTCTATAGATACTGTGACCTCATAAAAAACTATAAAAGAGACTCTGAGCTCAGGACAGTAGAGTAAATATACATGCTGCCCCCTTTCTTCCCAAAAGCACAATGCAATGCCAGTAAAAATATTTTCTGGAAGAATAAATCCATGGTTGCGCTGAAAACATAGAGCGCTATCAGTGAATAAGTCATTGTAAAGGCTTTCTTCTAAAAAGAAGATAGTTGGGACTGTATTGACAAGTCAACCAAAATTGGAACCTGAAATACATCATCAGAACCACAGATAGGAGCCCTTTCTTCCTGATAGAACTCTGGAGAGCCTCCAAGCTTGGAGTGAGTCAATGGCTATTGGGAGCCAAAAAATGGCCTACAAAGAAGTGGCTGTCAGGCAGGAATCAGGGCATCTGAGTGGAGAACTGTCTACAGAAAAGCTGAGCCAGTTGGCTCCTGGGCCTGTACTGTGTAGACTAAAGTCTGCAGTATTAGGTCCCAGCTGGAGCCCCCAGAACAGCTCTCTCTAGAGGGGAAGAGTTGCCTGGCGAGTGCCCATGGTGTTGGTGGCCAGGCTAGTGAACAAGTCAAAGAGCCTCTAGAATAGACAGAGGGGGAAAAAGAAATGAAATATATAAAAGATGTCACCTGAAGGTTAAAGTTCTCCTTACCTTAGTTAATTCTGAGATGAGGGTTACAGGGAAGGGTCCTGAATCTCTTCTACCTAACCACATCTGCCTACTGGTACCCCCTGCCCATTGAAACACAGTACGCAGCCAATCCTCCCATTCAAGAAAGATTTTCAGGTAAATAAACACACCTGAAGAAAGCCTATGTTAGCTACCCATACTCACTGATAAAGGTCTCTGACTCATAAATATGAAGTCAATAAAGAATTTCATGCCACGGTAATCGGTCCGCTAGGGTGGCCACAACAAAGTAGCAAGAATGGGCGTTTTAAACAACAGAAACTTATTTTCTCACAATTCTGCAGGAGATCAAGGTGTGGGCAGGGCCGTTTTCTTCTGAGGCCGTCTCTCTGTGCTTTGCAGATGGCCCCCTTCTCCCTGCATCCTCACATGGTCTTCCCTCAGCATGTGTTTGTGTCCTCATCTCTTCATATAAGGACATCGATCGTAATGGATGAGGGTCCCCCCTAATGACTCCATTTCAGCTGAATCATCTCTTTAAAGACACGAGTTCCAAACACGTTCGCATTCCCAGGTTCTGGGAGTTAGGACTTCCACACATGAATTTTGAAGGGGACGCAGTTCAGCCCAAAACAGCACAAAAGGCAAAGACTGAGATGAATAAACCAAAACTCACGCAGAGCAAACAGATATAACATGAAGAGCAAAAGGAGAAATTTTATGTTCTAACTAGTACCACTCAAAGGTTTAATAGATTTTCAACCTTAAAAACATACTTTTGGGGGCACCTGAGTGGCTCAGTCAGTTAAACGTCTGATTCTTGGTTTTGGCTCAGGTCATGATCTCAGGGTCATGAGAGTGAGCCCCCCAGGGGGCTCCACATAGGACATGGAGCCGACTAGAGATTCTTTCTCTCTCCCTCTGCCCCTGCCCTTCCTCTCTCTCTCTCTCTCTCTCTTTAAAAACAAACAAACAAAACATACTTCTGTGGAAAAAAAACTACTGCGAGCATTTAAAGTGTATTGGTGTTTTAAAAGTATAGTTCTCAAAAAAAAAAAAATCAACCAGGAGAGCTGGAGTAATAGAATGAGTACAAGAATTATAACAGAAACCGGTAAACTATGCTGGTAAATCTGAATAAAATACTGACTGTAGGGAAAAAAGCGGGGCGGGGGGGGCTTCCGTTGAAAACAGCATGAAAGATGAGGAGTTTGAAGGAAAGTTTAAGCATTCTAAAGTTGATTTATTCTGAGATATTTATTTGCTTTAGGCTTTCTTAGAAAAATGTAAACTTAGGTATGCATGTTAAAAATATAAGGGTGGCTGTGGCCCGAGGTGGGTGGCCTAACTGAGCATCTCATTCTTGGGTGGGGGTAGGGGACATTAGCTTTCCCATAAAAGTGTCATTTCCCAGCTCCTGCCTTTACACAGAGGACCCACTTGCAGCCCCTCACAGGGCACAGGGCCCACAGCCTCAACTCCCATCCCCACACGGGTGTTTATGCACAAATCCCCAAGGGACACATCTGGTTTGGCTCTGAGGGCCACGAGTCTTTGGTTCCACTCACCGAGAGAGGTAACTGCCTTCTTTTCTGACACCTGGAGGACTCCCTTTCTTGCTTTTGAGGTCAGCTAAGAATTACAAAACAACTTAAAAAAATGTTTCATCTTACATTTCCATGTGTTTGGAAGAGGAAGTGGGATGGGATGGCTCCCCCATCAGCTCAGCCTACCATTTTGACCTGGAAGTCTGTACTGTGAGCAAACACAGTTAATAACAGAAAACACTTTTACACCAGTTACAATGTGTGAGGCGCTATTCTAACACTCTGAAATAGGCACTAAAACCCCATTTTACAGATGAGAAGCTTAGGCGAGAAGAAGTAACTTACTTGCCCAAGGTCATGCAGCTAGTTAAGGATCAGAGGCAGTTTGGCTCTTAACTGCCAAATACTGCTCCCATGATACCCCTATGTGCCGTTCAACCAGTACTTTCTGTCCCCTCCATCACCCAACTAGACATATTGGTAGGATTACACCTCCGGACAGCTGGGTAGGGGCACATGATTAGCTCTGACCAATGAGCTGTGAAAGAGGCTGACCAGTCGCTTCTGGGCCAGAGCATTTCATCGCAGGAACAAGTCCCTGGAGAGCTCTCTTATCTCTGACACAGTATCACCCTATATTTGAAATGGTGGCTATTGCATCAGCCAGGGATCTCAATTAACTATGCCCACCAATGACCTACAATGGACAAACACTGAAAGATAAAAAAATATCATAAGCATTTCCTCGTTGAAGCTGATGTTTGGGGTTACTGTTCATTAAAATCAAGTTATTTATGTTAACACGTAATGGTGTGTTATTGTTTCTTAAAAGAACTCATAAATGTTTTTAAAATGCCTGCTTTTCACAAAAAAATAAATAAAATAAAATAAAATGCCTGCTTTTTGTTTCAAATGCAGTTAGTATTGATAGAGATAACCCACGTAAACCAAAGCTCTCAGGAGGTCTCAACAATTTTGCAGAATTCACAGTGGTCCTCAGACCACAAAGTGTGAGAATCGCTATATTAGGCAAACACTAACCAAATGAAAGCCTAGGGAGTGATATTGATCCCAGAAGGGCAAACACATTAGCCATAAAGGCAGATCTTTCCCTAGTGACAAAAAGATACAGCCACCAAAACAAAATAAAATAACCCTGTGCACATATGTGCCTAAAAGCCGTTCCTTGAAAGGTATAAAAAAAAAAAAACAAAACCCAATCACATGGAAAAACTGCTAAAGTCACAAACACGGAAGCAGATTTCACATGCCTCCTGCAGAAGCTGGCAGAGGAAGCGGACACGTGGGAGGTCACGTCAGGATGCGGACAAGATGGGGCGCCTGGGTGGCGCAGTCATTAACATCTGCCTTCGGCTCAGGGCGTGATCCCGGCGTTCCGGGATCGAGTCCCACATCAGGCTCCTCCGCTGGGCGCCTGCTTCTTCCTCTCCCACTCCCCCTGCTTGTGTTCCCTCTCTCGCTGGCTGTCCCTGTCACATAAATAAATAAAATCTTTAAAAAAAAAAAAAAAGGATGCGGACAAGAGTATTCGTGAGGCTGCCCTAGAAAGCATCTCCAAAGCCCTGTCTCCACGGCCTGGAAGATGCATCTTCCCGGGCCCACGTGGAGCAGTGACTACTTGTGACTGCTCCCACGCCCCAGAGGACATCCGAACAAGTAGAGAAGAACCAGTATAATAATAATAATTATGATTATTATTCTCTGGCCTCTAGGCAACTCAATGAGAAAATCAACAATAAAAAGATGGCTTAAAAACACACAGGTTTGGAGATTAAGAAACAAGGAGTTAAAAAAGAAAAACCAATGGCAATTTATAAAATGTAATGTACTCAGGGGTTAAAAAAAAAGAAAAGAAAAGAAAAGGAAAAGAAAAGAAAAGAAAAGAAAAGAAAAGAAAAGAAAAGAAAAGAAAAGAAAAGGCACCAAACACAGTATTTGTGGTGCGTCCAAGTGCTATTTGAAGGAGGATGTATAGGCTTTTGCGTATTTGAAAAGAAGAAAACGGTATAAATGAGCCCGGAGCCACAGACCTGTTCAAAATTACTGTTAACATAACTGTTTCCTGACTAGCACTGTTGATTGTGGCTAAAACAAACCAGAGTCCTTCCCAGGAAAATATAAAACCTCTGTAATTTTCAGGGCTTACTAGGTGTTCACACTGTGAAGCCTTCCCAGCTCCAGCTCCAGAGCCCTGCACAGCCTCATCTCGGTCCGCTCGCCTCCTGACTCACTCTTCCCCCGGCCATGAAAGCCTTCTTTGGATTTCTCAAACTTGCAAGGTTCTCTCCAGCCTCCAAGACCTCACATGGGACGTCCGGCCACTCCCTGGAGGCAGCAACTGCCCGCTACCCCTTCACTGGCCAACTTCAGCCCATCTCCGAGACCTCAGCCACCATCTGGCCATGGAACTCCGTGTCAGCTCTGCCACGGCAGCGGGCCTCCTCCCCTGGCAGCTCTTACCATGATGAGAGAAAATACCCCAACGTGGGGGAGTACCTGTTTAATGTCCGTCTCCCCCAGCCAGCCAGTAAGCGCTGTTAAAAAAAAAAAGGGGGGGGTGACGGGGGGAGGATTTGGTTTTTAGGCGCTACTGTCGGTTTTCACGATATAAAGAACCAGGTTTGATAAATGAATAAATGCTGCTGCCAGTGTGCTCATGTCTCCTCCCCAAAAGTGGCCGAGCACTCTCAGTTTAGACGTGCTAACTACTGTGGAACATGCGGAAAGCACATACGTACACTTATAGACCTGTCTCCCTGAGTCTAAGTGAGTTAAAAACAAGATGACAGGACTGATGAAGAAAGAAACTAGGCAATTCTGCACAATGGATAGCACTCACGTGACGGATGCTCAGGGCACTGCACAGAGGCGGTCGATGGCCACCCCTACACGGCTCCTGCCCTCCCTCGGCCTGCTCTCCCTTCTTATCTTCCAAGGCTCTCTGCGCTCTGGGGACGTTGGCCTTCACGCACATTTCTCAACCTTGCTGTGTTCCTCTCCACATCAGGGCCTTTGCATATGCTGTTCCATCTGTTTGAAATGCTCTTCCCATTAAATCTCAGTACCAATATCATTTCCTCAGGGAAGGCCTTCCTGAGCCTCAAACTCTTCCAGGCTGTCCTGTTGGGTGTTTCAGCAAGTATCCTGTATGCTGCTCACCATGGTCTCCACCTGGGGATCTGTGTAGCGATCTGTCTGACCTCTGCCTCCCACACGAGAACAAAAGCTCCAGGAGGGCAGAAGCTGTGTCTTTCACCACAGCTGGATGCGTGCCTTCCAACACAGAGCTTAGCACATAATTGGCACTCCGTGTTCACTGAGCGAATGGAGGATACACTAGGGAAGGAAAAATACTAATCTAGATTCAGGGCAAAGACCTTACTAGGTCTAATAGGAAGAAAAAAAGTTGATTTCATCTCCAACGTGCAAACATATGTACAAATGTGGATGGAAGAATGGTGAGCTGTTGCCGGGGATTCCGCGCATCAAGACGATTCACGGTGCCACCCCCGGACCCCCTGCCACCCCAGAAGACCTCAGAGGAAAGCACAGATGGGCACAGGTCAGAAATGACTGAGTGCCGTTCTAACAAAGATGGGAAGATGGCAGGGGGTCGGGGGCCTGGGGACGGATGACCCCAAACTCCTTCCCACCCTCAGAATCTCAGAGATGAAGTAACTCACAATCTTCTTTATGAATGAAGTGCAGGTGCGAGAGCCCGCTCCGCTAATCCTAGCAGTCGGCCAAGTCCACTGAATGAACTCCCAGTAAAGGAAACGAATCCGGATCAGCACAGCCTCTTAGAGAAAACCGTCTCCCCACCTGACATTTCTGTGTCTCTATTCCAAATCTGGGGGTGGGGGCTTAGGTTCCCGCGTCAATTCATAAAAGCCCGCTTGACCAGGAAAGTGCCTGATGCTACAGGGAAATGCTCGCCAAGTCTGGGCACAGCTCTCCTGGACACAGCTCTGGGCGGTGGATCAGGTATCACTCTGCTCCACACGCCACCTGCCAAGCAGTCACAGGAACTCCCTACACCTCTGGCCATTTTATATTTCCTTGAAAGAAAAAGTGGTTCCTGCGTGTCTTGCTTCCCTCAAAGGGCAGCTGTATTTCGATTCTGGGGGCTGCAGCACCCGACAACATTGCTCCTACCACGGCCACTGCCTTACAGACCTACAAGCTTGCAGGGCTGGGAGGCATCGCTCCAGCTGGTCTTCCAAGCCCTCTGCTCGTCTAATGTGTGATCTCACCGCCGCAAAGTCCAAGTGGAAAGGGGGCACTTATTAAATCACAGAGTGCCGTCCCAGGACGAGGCCGAAAACCACGTAAGTACTCCATAGCAACTCTGACTTGAACAAAAAGGGTCTTCTTATAGTGGTGTTTCCCACATGTCAGCTTTTCAAACACCACCTTTAGAATTCTTTGCTGTGTTCATATTTCACCTGCACCGTATATGCTTAATGTTTTCCTTTATATCAACTCACTATTATGCTTCTATAATAATATATTATTACATAAATATTATGCTTATTATGGTACGTACATATTACGCTTATTTTTCTGCTTATACGATTTAATTGAATAAGGAAATTTTATATTGCTGTGAAATCACAGGTTTCAAATGTGAGTTATTTTTATTTCATTGAAATATGCAACTATTAAAATGGAAAGTGTTTCTCAACATATTTTCTAAAATCACCTTGCCTAACACACTTTGGGAAATTCTGATCCTGGATATGCCACAAAAAGATTCCTTCACCAAACTGCCCACCCATTTATTTCATTAATACAAGACTAAATTCTATTATCAAAGTGCTAAATAAACAGTTTGAGAGGCCTTCGGGTAGAGACTGACTGGGGCACCAGCGATGCAAATATCCTTCTGTGAAGCCTGCTTTGAGGAAGTTTCTTCAAGAAGAGGTGCTACAGACACCTGGAAGACTTGAAATACATTTTTTAGCATAAGGGTGGTTAAGCAGAATCCACTGACAATTGATAAAAATACACCATTATTACTTACATTAGCTTCCTGTTGCTGTTCTAACAAATTATCACAAATTTAGGGGCTTAACACACATTCAAATTTCATGTCTGTGTGAATTCCCTGTATGTACAAAACTAAATTTGATTTTCTCCTGTAAATCTAACTCATGTCAATTTGATTTCCAGTCCAGCTGGAAGGATCTTGAAGGACGGAGGAAAATTTTTCCTCCCCAACAGTATGCACCAGGTTTTCCAGCAGTCAAATAGACATATAGGCACCACCCCCCGACACACACACATACACACCCTCATTCCCTTACAGTCCTGGAGATCAGAAATCCAAAGTCTGTTTCATTGGACTGAAGTTACAGTGTCCCTTCAGGGGCTGTGAGGTAGAATTCATTTTCTGGCCTTTTCCAACTTCTAGAGCTGTGTTCCCCATATCCCTTGGCTTGTGGACCTCCATCTTCAAAGCCAGCAAAATAGCATCTTTTCAGTCACCACCTTGCTTTCTTTTGTCTCAAATCTCTCTCTGCCTCCCTTTTATAAGGACGCTTGTGATCACATTTTGGGACCCAAACACATAATTCAGGATGATCTCCCTGTCTCAGTATCCTTAATTTATTACTAACACATCGGCAAAGTCCCCTCTGCCATATAAGGTGCCAATAAGAGATTCCAGGGATCAGGACGTGCGTATTTGGGGGTGGGGGCTGTTATTCAGTCTACCACATTACTTTCCTAAATACTCAACATGAAAATTCAGTCGAGGGGCTCTAACAGACCTTTACAATGGCAATTCACTGATGTGTATATGAAATCTTTGGTCATCTTGTGTCCTTCAAGGACATTAGTCATAGTTTCTAGCTCTTTGAAAGGACACACTGGTCTCCTCAATCTCAGTACTGACACTGTGAAGGCACATGCCCTCCTTTGTCATTTTGGTTTCTTTCAGAAAACAAGGAAGTGTTCAAAGATTAACAGAGAAGCATCAGAAGGACTGGGCCAAATTTGAGACATCTGAACATCAAAAAGAATGATGCAGACTGGCACACATTAGCAAAACTTCGTGGAGCGGTCTGTTCTTGGTGCTATTTCTACCATCAGAACCATGCCTCTATGGTCCTTCTTGGTGCTGACTTTGTTTGGCCAATGCCAAAATGAGGTCTTAGGAACAACTACGTTAGTCGTGTCAATCCCATTTTCTTATGGTAGTGTTCTTTTCGAGAGGCCCTGTCCTCTTGAGCATGAACTTTAAGGAACTGTTTGGTAAACCAGCGCCATGACTCCCCATTTGGGAACAGCATCTGCATAGCCTGACATGAGCCCTTTGTGCCCAGCCATCCATACATTTCAGCTTGAACTGAAGGGCACCGAACTCTGTATTTCCACAAGGTGATCTCCTTGGCTCGGTCCCCCCACCCCAGGCCCCCAGACCCAGGTTTAGGTCTCCAGTACTGGGATTTTCATTTAACTGCTAATCCTTTTCCTCATTAGGCTTGGTCATCCCCATATGTACAGGGCAGTTACTGGGGTTGGTCTGGCCCTCTTTAAATCTATGAGAAGACTGAACCTGAATCCCTAAATTGACGATGATTTGGCTCCTCAGCTTTGTGGTTATGTCCTAAGTACAATGTATTTTGTTAGTAAGGCTTTGGTAGGTGATTCCAAAATAGCCAGATGGCCATTATCTTAGCCTATTGTTTTTCTCATTTAATGAAAACCAAAAGACTAATTCAGTAGGTCAGTAAATCAAATAGAGATATTTACAACAAAAGTGGTCTCCTATTCCAGTGTCCCTGGCTCCTCATTATATACTCAGGTCACAATAAAAATCCAGATGGCGCTGCCACCCTGTTCTCAATACCTACAGTTATAATGGCCTTTTTGATTTTGACAAAAGGAATAAAGGCTGATTGTAGTCTTGGCAGGGATATAATTTTTTATCCTCAGAGAGTCTCCCACACCCTATGAAGGAAAATGGCTGACTCTGCCCTATTTCTGAGGAGCAAATGTGCACATTAGAAAACCACCAGCATAACTGCAATCTCTCTGGGAGGCCACCACAGAGAAAACCCAGCTTACTTTGGCAACTAAGTGGAAAAATACCTCCTGTTTGCCTATGTACACATGTATGCATCCAGGGCTGGGATGGAGCTGAGGACTGGGAGGTACGGAGGAAGAAGGGGAAAGGATGGGGGTAAAACATGAGATCGGAACCGTGATAAGGATGGTACGCGTGTGTCTGTGTAACTCTGAGTGTACTTCCACACGTGTGCGTGGGATCTATAGCCGCAATGCAGGCAACAAGAGAGACAACGTGAACGGAGAGCACTGACATTCAATGGGGACACTGGTTCTCAAACTCAGCAGCACATTGAAACCATCCTGGAAGCCTGAAAGATGCAGATGCTTGGCCCCCACCCCTGAAGACTCTAGTCTAACTGGTGTAAGTACTGTGGGGAGTGAAGCAATGGCCCCTGGAAGGTGTCTACATTCCAGTCCCCAGAAGCTATAAATATGTTACAGTACACAGTCAAGAGGCATTAAGGTTGCTAACCAACTGACCTTAAAGTGGGGAAATTATCCTAGATTATCTGGGTGGGCCAAATGGAATCACAAAGGTCCTTAAAAGCAGAAAAGGGAGATAGAAGTTAGAGGTCAGGGTGATGTGATGTTAGAAGGACTCAGTTCACTGGTGTTGGTTTTGAAGATGGAGGAGAGGGCCATGAACCAAGGAATGGAGGAAGCCTCTAGAAGCTAGAAAAGGCAAGGAAATTAATTCTCCCCTGGAGCCTCCAGACAGGAATGCAGCCCTGCCAACACCCTAGCTTCTTTTTTTTTTTAGCCCAAGTAGATGTGGGTCAGACTTCAGACCTCCAGAACTGTAAGATGGTAAGTGTGTGCTGTTTTTAATCCACTAAGTTTGTGGTAATTTGTTACGGCAATAAAAGAAATCTAAAACACTGGGATGGCCTGAGCTTTGGGGGTTTTCAAAGCCCCCCGTGGTGATTCTACCAGGCAGCAAAGTAGGATAACCATCAGACTACTGGGAAGACAAGACAAGGACACGCTAGCATGATTGCTTATGCGGGAAAGATGCATGGTGATCTCACCCGGAAGTCAGCAAGTCACCCACCAAAGAATGCACCATCCGTTCTTAGCCACCTACCCAGACATGACTACACAGTGGCTTACCGAGGCACATCACAAGATGGGCATGCTTCACCATCTTGGTGGCTAGAATGCTTTCTAGTCTGACCGCTAAATAGGCTATGTTTCTTTACAGAAAGAATAATTAGGGGCGCCTGGGTGGCTCAATCGGTTGGGCATCCGATTCTTGGTTTTGGCTCAGGTCGTGATCTCAGGGTCATGAAATCGAGCCCCGCGTAGGCCTCGGAGCTCGAGAGGAACCTGCTTAAGATTCTTTCCCTCTCCCTCTCTGCCCCTCCCCACCAAAATAAATAAATCTTTTTTTTTTTTTTAAAGAACAATTATACCTATGATAAGCAGATTTTTCTCTAGAGCTTAATTTCTTCCTAACACTCTCTCCAGGAAGGAACTGGCCAATCACTGAATTATACGCAAATATATACATTAGCACATTCATGTTAGCATCAGCAGGAAAAGGACTCAAGTATCCTCCCCTCTGTGCTTGAACTAGTAATAACCACCATTAGCATTACAAAGATAGAGGGTTTCTCCATTTGCTTTAGCAATCTACTTATTTACGACAGATGATAAAATAGATGAATTTATTTATTTATGATAAATGCGGTAGTGTTGGGGGAAGAAATGAACTCATTCTTTGTGGAGATCAAGAAAAGAAGTACTTTCTGTACAGTTTCCACTCCTAGGACTGCCGTGCTCACATGTCTGTGGTCATTTTTCTTGAAAGCCATGCAATCGTGAGCCTCCATGGCACTATCTACCAGAGCCAAAACCTTAGAACCTTCTACTTTTCTCTCCTTATGTTGTCTTCCTTAGAGAGGAAGGGCAGCGTGGTATAAAAAGCAGTCACAAGAATCAGATGACCCGTGCTGGAATTTCAATGCTGTCACTTATAAGTGATGCGACATTAAGAGTCCCTCAGCCACTCTGAGCTCTGTTGCTAGCAAACAGGGCTAGCGTTGCCTTCGTGATGCCATGTACCGATTAAATGCAATGACATAGATGGCGACCCCACTGTTCCTATGCTTTCACACGTTACCTCCATGCAGAAGCTTCTGACATCCCGTCTCGTTGGTCCTGTGCTCTCACCGAGCTCTGGTACCAAACCTCCAACCGTCTACTCAACACGGCCACTCGGATGGCTCACTGGCATCTCTAAGTGGACATGTCCCACCTGGACTTGGGATCTCCACTCACAGACCAATAACGCCCCCCACCCCCCACAGTACAAGTACCATCAGTCACCTGCCTCTGTTCTCTTCCTCTCCACTCCGACTGCCGCAGCGCTCCTACCAGGCCCTGTCCCCTAGCACCACGGGCCGCAAGCACAGGAGCTTTTCAGGTAGGCCCCCAACAAAGCTCTGTTTCCCCAAGCCATCCTGCTGTGGTTTGCAAATTAATCTTGCCCCAACCAGATATGTCACATCAAGTCCTGAACAGAGATCTTCAAGCACTTTTCTGCCCCGCAGTCTGGAACTTATGAGGGAAGAGGAGCCAGCTCCACTGGGTATGTGGATGACACAGGGTCCCCGCGGCCTGGAGAGCCACACATCAGTGTACAGCGCTCTGAGCAATTTCATCCCATTATCACATAAAGGAAAAGCTCCTGGGACGTGCCGCTCATAAAACAAAGTATTTTTTAAAGCAGCGACAAAGGACTAGAAATTTCTTATTGAATTTCTTTACATAGTATTCAGTTAACTACAACCCAAATCTGCCACAAACCACTCTCCACTGTGTTCAACGGTAATAATCCATCGATGCTAAACTGCTTTATGTGTTTTATAGTATTAAAATCATTTAACAAATATTCAAGCCTTTGGTATTTACACTGAATGGCAAACGCGGTCACCCCCAGCCATATTCTTACCATTTTGTTCATCTAGTTCATTCCCGATTTCCTTCCCCATCTGTTTCTGGCGACTTATGATAGAGGACAGGGCATCCAGGCCTGCGTCCTGTTCTGAAAGAAAAAGTCAAAGAGGCCACTAAAAACCAAAGGAAAACAATTTGAAGTCCATACCCGGGCATATAATACAACTCAATATACCGTAAAAGTAACAGGTCAAGAAAAGAGAAAAAAACAGTTGTTAGTAAAAAGAAAATAAAGAAAAAATACTAAATACTACTTCATACCTTAAACTAAAATGATCGCCAGATAAGCAACATGTTTAAATATTACAAATGAAACAACGTTAAGATTTGATTATATCAACATTTAAACTTTCTGATGCTTAATACATAAAGAGCATATGCAGATCAATAAGAAAAATATTCCAATTTTATAAATGGGCAAAGGATATAGACATGAAATTCACAAAAGAATACCAAAGGAGAAACAAATAAAAGCCTTGACAGCACTGCTCCTTTAAAAATATCAGGGAAAAAAACAACAACGAGATTTTTTTGGATTATCGTATTTGTAAGGATTTTTCAATCCATTAGCAAGCTAATGCCCAGGGCTAACTAACATGTGAAGGAAAAGCTCCTAAGCATTGTCGTGGAAGGACGGGAAACAAACCCTTCTACAGAGCAAATATAGCCTACCATTTTTCAACTCTCGATTCCACGCGTATAAATGTTAAGAAAACATTCAGAGAGTACGCACTGAAGTATTTACAAGGATATTCCCCAAGACGTTTCCTGGGCTGGTTATCAGATTATTGCCTCTCAGCCCCAAAGTCACCCTTTTTGATTGTTCGGTGAAAATGCATCTGGATCGTTTAAGTATTTTTTTCTTTGTCAGCTCTATCAATGGGCAGGACTGCAGAGACGTGGCAGAAGGATGGTGTCCAGCTTCTGGGCTCCTCCCTGCTCGCTCGACAGCTCCTCCAGAGGACGGTGGCCAGCAGTGCCCAGAGGCCAGCAAATACTCCCCACAGACAGCCCCGTCCTTGGGCCCTGTTATAACAGAATACCTCCAGCTCCACACATCCCAGACAATGGGATTCCCTGGCGCCCCAGAGGGCAGATTCCCAGAAAGTCCCAAGCTCAGCACCACAGCAATTCCTGCATCTCAATCCTGGGAGTGCGGGGTGCTTCCTAGAGTCCTCGATCTCAGCCCAAGAGTTAGTGATTGCACCTTATACCTGCTATTTCTGTCTCCTTACTTCCTGCTAGCCAATCCCTTGATCCTCTATTTCCCCTGCTATGGTTAATAAAAATATTACATTTTTGGGGCGCCTGGGTAGCGCAGTCGTTAAGCGTCTGCCTTCGGCTCAGGGTGTGATCCCGGCGTTCCGGGATCGAGTCCCACCGGGCTCCTCCGCTGGGAGCCTGCTTCTTCCTCTCCCCCTCCCCCTGCTGTGTTCCCTCTCTCACTGGCTGTCTCTCTGTCACATAAATAAATAAAATCTTTAAAAAAAAAAAATATTACATTTTCCCTGTTCAAATCTCTTTTTCCCAATTGGACCCCAGACTGTTACGTTCATAGTAGTGAAAAACTGGACACTATTTAATGCCCAAACACAGGGATTTATTTAAAAACATAGTATATTCATTAAGTAAAACACTAGATAGCTATTAAAAATGGTATCATACATGAACATTTTGATGTTAAAAGAAGTTCATGATAACATAGGTAAGTTAAAAAGCAGGATACAAAACAATGTATAGTAAAATAGCATTTTTGTTTTAAAAAATGAAGATATATTACTTTGCTAGATTTTGAAAATTTAAAGGTAAAAGAATTCAAGTTATTCGAGTTCCTTTCTTTAAAATGTGCTGTTTTCTTTGTTTCTCCTTTTGTTTTTCACTGGGCAGTCTCACTGAGCTCTTTGAACTTTTTTCTTCGTTTTCAGGTGCCCTGGGAAGAACGTTCTGGGGCTGAGTCTAATGACAAGGATTCTTTCTACCCCAGCAATATGCCAGGTGAGGACACCACGCCATCGCAGTTTCATATGTTGATGGGGATTTTTAAATGACTGTGTCACAGGAAAGTGTATCCATAGAAGCAGAAATCACGAAGAAGTTCTTTTCTTACCAAAGATCACATTAACATTTACTTATATTTTTCCTTGTCTTTTTATGGAATTAAACCATTACACTTAGCTTGTTAATTCATCTGGAATTTATTTAAACTAATGGTGTGAGGTAAGGACCCCTCAGTAACATTTTTTTGACACTATGTACGTTTTTAACAATACAAATGACCTGCCATCTCCAGAGACTGTTCCAAGGGACCATTTTACAGCAAAATCACTTTATAATGAGGTCCTTTTGGTCTTTAGCAACAACCTTTTGGATGGCCTCCAAGATAAATCTATCGTCAACCTAGTGCTGCTACAGAACGGCCAACGTTACGGTAAAACTCCAAATGCATCCCAAGAATAATCTATAATAAAGGATCAAGGGTCAAGGGTCAATGTGGATTAAAAGGTAAAATAATTTAACAAGAGGAAAGGAGAGTCCTCTCTGGTTTTCCATTAGGAAAAGAATCATTAAGGCCCTGAAGTTGCTTTATCCGATAGAGACATAGATTATGAATGGAAATACCAATAGTACTGTACTCTTCTCTCTCCACCTGGATGCACAGTCTGACTTGACTACCAAAAGGTTATCTTGCTGATGCAAAACAGAGTAAGGGTTGAAAATTCTGTGGCACTTGGCTCATTTCTCTAAGAACCCGGTACCTCCTCACTATGGTAAACTACTACGATAAGTTTCCGTTCCATAATCCAAAGACACAGATGGTCCAGGTAACAGAGATGTTGCATATGTATTAATAATCATACCGATGACCTGAGCTTCTCCAGGCTTACTGATGACCTGAGCTTCTCCAGGCTTACAGCAGCATTTTTAAGGGGATGTGGTGCGGTCATCCAAGAGACAACGAGCAAGACGAAATGCTGCTACTCACAGAGACAGAAACAATCAAGACCCATGCAATTATGCAGAGTGGTGTGAAACCACGCTAATGGCACACTTGTAGCTCATTGCCCCTAATCTGCCCCCCCATCACATGACCCCCGTCACTATGATGTCATAATCATTTGCAACACACCACACTCTATCAATTGTCTGTCGGTATTACAGTGGTGCTAATTTTTATTTTTTTTTTTTATTTTTTTTTTAAAGTTTTTTTTTTTTTAAAGATTTTATTTGACAGAGATAGAGACAGCCAGTGAGAGAGGGAACACAAGCAGGGGCAGTGGGAGAGGAAGAAGCAGGCTCATAGTGGAGGAGCCTGATGTGGGGCTAGATCCCAGAACGCCGGGATCACGCCCTGAGCCGAAGGCAGACGCTTAAACGCTGTGCCACCCAGGCGTCCCTACAGTGGTGCTAATTTTTAAGAAGGGATGAGCACCGTGCTACCCAGAATAACAGCCCCCTGAAGATGTCCACATCCCAATCCCTGGAACCTGAGACTATGGGACCTTACATGGCAAAAGTAACTCTGCAGATGTGATTAAGGCCAAGGAATCTGAGATGGCAGAGTGTTCTGGATTGTCCAGGTGGGCCCAGTGTGATCGTGACTCCATCAAAACAGGAATCTGTCCCAGCTGCGGTCAGAGGGAGACTCGAAGAAGGGTCAGGGAGATGCGAGTTGCTGGCTTTGCACACAGAAGAAGGGGACTGTGAGCCAAGGGATGTGGGGGGCTTCGAGAAGCCAGAAAAGGTGAGGGAACAAATTCTTCCCCGGAGCCTCCAGAAAGGAACCAGCCCTGCCAACACCTTGATCTTGGCCCAGGAAGAGCTGTATTGAACTTCTGACCTGTAGAACAGTAAGATAATAAACTTGGATATTAAGTCCCTATGTTCGTGCAAATTTATTGCAGCGGCAACGGAAAACTAATACAATCATTGTTTTTGAAAATCCCTTTGGAATAATTAGGTGTTTGGAGCCTTCCTATCTTTAGACGTTCTGAAAAACCATCCTCTAACTGAACATCATGTAATTGTGGGAGGACTATCTGGTGGCTCCAGGTCAGAGAGGGACAATCATCATCGTGTGTTCTTGCCAAAAATAACAAACTTGATTCTGATCAAGCCACGAAATCTAACTACCAATTTACAGAAAATATGTGGGGCAGAGGAATATGTTAAACAATATATGGGATTACAAATAGCAAGTCTAGATAGTGGGAAAGTACAGGGCGAATGACCCCTGCTTCTTCAACAGAGAAACTGCGAAGGGAAAAATAGAGAGTTGGCAAAAGTACCTATCTATTAAAGAAACTTAAGGGACATATCAATCAGTCACAATGTATAGACCACATTCAGATCCTGAATCGAATGACCTAAACAAAAATCCATCGTGGGCAATCTGAATGCTGGATATTTGATTATATTAAGGAATTACCGTTAACATACTAAGGATGATAATGGCATTGTGGTTATATTTAAAAAACAATCCTTATCTTTTATAAACATACTTTAGAGATATATTCCAGAATATCCACTGTTGAAATGATATGATGTCTAGGATTTACTTCAAAAATAATCCCTGGGATGGGCGGGAGAGGGAAGTGGATAGACATAAAGATGAAACAAGATGGGTTAGGAGTTGGTAACGGGTGAAGCAACTGATGGGCAAAATGGGATTGTTCTCTTACTTTCACTACTTACATAGTTTTGAAACTGTCCACAGCAAAAAGTTACCAACATTTTAACAAGTAAGGAAAACCGAGGAACATTCCTAAGAGCGACCACCTCGGGCCCCTGACCAAGCACATGACAAGGGCTTCAATGGCTGGAGCTGTGTCTTCTTTTCCTGTATTTTTGCCCCAGTTCTGAGCCCAAGTGATGGAACAGAGAATACTTAATACGCATGCTTCAATCAAGGAATGACCACAGAGGGCCCGCTAGGCTTGGACAAGAACACACCTCAGTCTCCACTGAACATAGGGAAGGGCTTGTGAACAATACTAGATAGCTCTCTGAGTTCAGGTCGTAGGAAAAGTAGTTGATGTCGTGTTAGTCCAGGGCCCAGAGAGAAGCAACGGGAATGCTCACATTTGACGCAAGGAGGAGCTCTCCGTGGAGGAGGGAAGTAAGGGACAGATAAGGATGGCTAGACATGCTGGGTAAAGTTAATTACTCCACTGGGAAAACTCCCAGAGCAAGTCCTGAGAGTAGATGTTTCTATTTTTGTTGGCGTTTTAAAATCTGAGGAAAGGAATCCCGGTGTAGGTGACAGCTACCAGAAAGGGTATCTTCCAAGAAAGCTGTCTGTGAAGTTACAGTCGCCAGGGTTCGAAGATGAGCTGCCCAGCTCTGCCAGTCTGGCCGGCCACCTTCCCTGCTGCTATTTCACGTGACGACACGGAGGGACTTAAGAACACAGAAATCTAGAACGAGTACCCAACTTTCTGCAAACACCTAGAAAGAACATGGACGGAATCATGGTATGAAGAGACGCCATTAAAACCCTATCTACGGAGAGCCCCTGAGGTTGGGTGCCATCTGACTCAGAGGCAAGGGTCTGTCCTAACCAAAAAGTCACCCTCCTTTATTGTATCTGAGGGACTTTTGAGGTGATCTGGTTAATGTCAGCCCCTCACCCATCTTCTGCCTAATGCCCATTTGTGCCTCAAATTACAGCTTCAGCAGCACAGAAGCCAAGGCTGGCTAACTGGTTGTAATGAGGCTTCGTGTCTAGGTTAGAAAAGGAAAGCATTCATTGCCTTGAGTCTAAGTTCTACCGACGAACTGTTATTTTAGGATGATTTTCAAAGTGTTTTCTAAGGGTCAACAAAAGTACAGAAAAGCTAACAGATTCCATGGGCGAAAGGAAGTTAGACATGACCCTTCATGGTCCCTTATTTCTTCTAGCGCAGGACCTGGCAACGAAGGAAAACCATGGCAACCTCTCAGCCCATCCCCAAGATCCTTCAGGCAGAAAAAAGGCTAATAAGGGTTTAACGTAAAGATTGCTTCCATTCTGTGTGTGTGTGCTTATCCTTGAAAAACAGCTCGCTGCGAAAGCAAAGAGGAATACGGCATTTCAGAACACCAAGGTAAGGGGAGAAGAAGAAATGCCCTGATGCACCCCGCTACTGTGCCCCACTCCTTCATTTGCCCACCCCATCCCCACCCCTCCACACACCCCAAAGGCCGGTGGGGCTTTCAAAAGGCGGGCATCTCAATAAGGATGCTCTCTGCTTTGGAGGCTCAACACAAAAACCGGCAGGTGGCATCCTTTCGCACCTGACCTGCCACGGTCTCTGCACGCAGTGCCTTCTCAGGGACAAGGATACTTCTCCTGACTGAAAGCAGCTTTTCTGGGCAACAAAAAGCAACAATGCCAGAAAAGTCATTACTATTAGCGAGCAAGACACTCCTTTCAGGACCATGAATCCAGAAGGATAAAGCACTGGACGTGGATACACATATATAAAGCCACAATGCTCTGTGCGGTTCATTTTGCTTCAGACACGATAACAGGAGAAGTACATAGAATTAAAGAGATAAGAGAAGCACAGAGGTCCATTTACTAGATAATTTCACTGTGAACAGGGAGTTCAAGACAGAATTAGATTTCTGCTTCTGGCCAAGAGGGACTGACAGGGACCTGATTTACTTCTGGCCTGAAACAACTGAAAAAACAACTGAAAAAAACAAAAAACAAACACAAAACCACAGGCAAAATATATAAAACAACAGTTTCAAGAGAGACGTGGACATCAGGAAATGAAGGATCGTGCTCCCCGAGGGATCGGAAACAACTGAGATGAGCTCTAGGGCTGCCCTAAATATTGCCCAGCATGGGGACTGGGAGCCCAGGGGCAACCCGGTCCTGCACTGAGAAGCATCCAAATAGGTCAAGGAGGGGAGAGTACACAGGCCACAGCACAGAGGGGAGAGGGCTGAGTAAACAGAATATCTAGAGGTTTGCACCAGGTCCACCTTGAGGCTTCAGTTAGGTGTTAGTTAACCAGGACACGTGTGTAAGGGAAAGAACCAGCTAAAAGCCAGTGGGAATGACCCTCTGAGCTCAAACAGCGTTGAATAGTTCCTATTCCTGCCAACCAGGTCACCTCATGATTTACAGGGCATCAGAGTGCTCAGAATGCTTTAAGCAGCTCTGTAGTGGGCTAGATTACCTCTACACTGAAGTCAGCAAACATTTTCTATGAAGGGCCAGACAGTAAACATTCGGGGCTCTGCGGCTCATATGGTCTCCAGTGCAGCTATTCAACTCTGCCGCCGTAGCAGGAAAGCACCCGTAGGTCATACATAAGTAAGGGAGCAATGGTTGTGCTCCCACAAAACTTTATTTGAATTTTATATAATTTTTACAAGTCATGAAATCGTCTTCTTCCATTTTTCAGCCACTTAAAAATGGAAAAACTGTTTTTAGCTTGC
The DNA here is from genome assembly GCF_002007445.2 of Ailuropoda melanoleuca. Classification (NCBI taxonomy): domain Eukaryota; kingdom Metazoa; phylum Chordata; class Mammalia; order Carnivora; family Ursidae; genus Ailuropoda; species Ailuropoda melanoleuca. The sequence goes on from NC_048234.1 coordinate 3,839,853, forward strand.
AGCCCATTACAAAAACAGGTGGTGGATGAGATGTGGCCCACAGGTCATGGTTTGCTGATTCCTCCTCTAAAATAAACACTGTTCTGGTCCACCTTACAAAATAATACCCAAATAACTGCATCCCCCCACCCGCAAAATCTAAAGAATATTTCTAGAAATACAAAAATATGTAGTACCAAAGAAAAATTCACACCTGGTTTCCAAATGAATGTCCCCCACCTAAGATTAGAAACAAGGCAAGGATGTCTGCTCTCACAATTTCTAGTCAATCCTGTAGTGGAGATTGTAGCAAGTGCAATAAAGCAAGAAAAAGAAGTAAAAGAAATCCATATTGAAATGAAGAAGTAAAACCACAATAATTAAAAGAAAAAGACTGTCAGAATGGATCAAAAAAACAAGAGTCAACTACACGTTGTCTACAAGAACGCCACTTTTTTTTTTTTTAAGATTTTATTTATTTATTTAACAGAGATAGAGACAGCCAGTGAGGGAGGGAACACAAGCAGGGGGAGTGGGAGAGGAAGAAGCAGGCTCATAGCAGAAGAGCCTGATGTGGGGCTCGATCCCATAACGCCGGGATCACCCCTGAGCCAAAGGCAGACGCCCAACGACTGCGCCACCCAGGAGCCCCCAAGAACGCCACTTTAAATATAAAGGCACATATAGATTAAAAGTAAATGGATGGAGAAAGACAAACTGTACTAACACTCATCAAACAAAACAGGAGTAGCTATACTAATTTCAGACAGAGCAGACCTCAAAGCAAGTAAAGTTATCAGGGACAAAGACAATCGTTACGTAAAGATAAGGGGGCCGATTCCCAGAAGACACAACAATCTTTAATATATACATGCCTAAACAAGAGAGTATCAAACTACATGGGGCAAAAACTGATGGAACTGCAAGGAGAAACAGATAAATCCACTATTAGAGTTGAAATTTAACACCCCTCTACAGAAGTGGACAGATCCAGCAGGCAGAAAAATCAGTAAGGACTAAGTTAAACTCAACACCACTATCAATCAACTGGATATATTGGACATCTATTTACAATTTCATCCAATAGAAGCAGAATACATATACTTCTCAAGCTCATACAGAACATATGCCAAGATAAACCACATTCTGGGCCACAAAACATACATTAACAAATTGTTAAAAATAAAAATCATACAATTTCTGCTCTCAAACTACAATGGAATTAAATTAGAAATCAGTAACAGAAAATAATTGGAAAACCCCCAAATATGTGAGATTAAACAACATACTTCTTTTTTTTTTTTAAAGATTTTATTTATTTATTTGACAGAGATAGAGACAGCCAGCGAGAGAGGGAACACAAGCAGGGGGAGTAGGAGAGGAAGAAGCAGGCTCATAGCGGAGGAGCCTGATGTGGGGCTCGATCCCACAACGCCGGGATCACGCCCTGAGCCGAAGGCAGAGGCTTAACCGCTGTGCCACCCAGGCGCCCCTAAACAACATACTTCTAAACAACACATGATCAAAAAGAAATCTCAAGGGAACTTAAAGAATACTCTGAAATAAATGAAAATGAAAACAAAACTAAATTTATGGGATATGGCAAAAGCAATGCATAAAGTGAAATTTACAGCATTGAATGCATAGGTTAGAAAAGAAGAGATAGGGGCGCCTGGGTGGCACAGTGGTTACGCGTCTGCCTTCGGCTCAGGGCGTGATCCCGGAGTTATGGGATCGAGTCCCACATCAGGCTCCTCGGCTGGGAGCCTGCTTCTTCCTCTCCCACTCCCCCTGCTTGTGTTCCCTCTCTCTCTGGCTGTCTCTATCTCTGTCAAATAAATAAATAAAATCTTTAAAAAAAAAAAAAAAAGAAAAGAAGAGAGATCTAAGATCAAGTCTTTTCCGCACTTCAGAAAACTAGAAAAAGAGCAAATTAGGGGTGCCTGGGTGGCTCAGTCCATTAAGCATCTGCCTTCAGCTCAGGTCACAATCCCAGGGTCCTGGGATCCAGCCCGTCAGGCTCCCTGCTCATGCTCTCTTCTCCCTGCTCATGCTCTCTCCTCCTCCTTCTCCTCCCTGCTCATGCCCTCTCTCACTCCTCCCTGCTCATGCTCTCTCTCACTCACTCTCTCAAATAAATAAATAAAATCTTTTTTTAAAAAAGAGCAAATTAAATCGCTTCTCGGCCTTTTGGCTAAGATCAAGTGTAGTATCTGTTCTTATCAGTTTAATATCTGATACGTCCTCTATCCGAGGACAATATATTAAATGCGAGGACAATATATTAAATGGATTTTTGGAGCTAGGAGATGGAATAGGAGCTTGCTCCGTCCACTCCACGCATCGACCTGGTATTGCAGTACCTCCAGGAACGGTGCACCCCCTCGAAAAAAAAAAAAAAAAAAAAAAGAGCAAATTAAATCCAAAGTACGCAGAAGAAATAATAAGAGAAATCAATGAAATTTAAATAGGAAATCAACAGAGTAAAATCAATGAAACCAGAAAGATCAATAAAATCAATAAGCCTCTAACCAAACTAAAAAGAGAGAGACAGAGAACACAAATGACCAATCAGAAATGAAAAAAGTGGACACCACTACAGATCTAATGGTCATCAAAAGGATAATAAAGAAATATTATGAACAACTTTATGCCCACAAATTTGATAACCTATGAAATGTCCCAATTCCTAGAAAGACACAAGCTGCCAACATTCACACAAGAAGAAATAGGCAATCTGAATAGATCTATATCTATTAAAGAAATTGAATTAATAGTAACCTTCCAAAACAAAAAACACCAGGCCTAAATGGGTTCACTGGTGAATCCTACCAAACATCGAAGGAAGAAATTATACCAATTCTCTACAATCTCTTTTAGAGGATGGAAGCAAAGAGGATACTTCCTAAGTCATTTTCTGAGGCCACCATTGCCCTAATACCAAAAGTAGACAAAGACATTAAAGAAAAGAAAAACACAGACCAGTATCACTCATGTTAATAGATACAAAAATCCTCAAAAAAAAATTAGCAAACAAATCCAACGATGTATAATACACCACAGTCAGTGAGATTTATCCTGGGTATTCATGCCTGGTTCAACATTCAAAAAATCAATTAATGTAATCTATTATATCCATGGGCTAAAAAAGAAAAATCACATGATGATATCACTAGATGCACAAAAAATACCTGACAAAATCCAACATTCATTCATGATAAAAAGTCTCAGGAAACGAGGAATAGAAGACAATTCCCTCAACTTGATAAAGAATACCTACAATCCCCAGAACTAACATCACACTTGATGGTGTGAAACCTGAAGCCTTCCCACTAAGATCAGGTACAAGGAAAGGATGTCTTCTCTCAGCACTCCTTTTTCAACACTGTACTGGAAGTTCTAGCTAATGCAATCAGATGAGACAAGACAAAACGAAAAAACATGTACAAATTGGGAAGAAAGAAATAAAACCTTGTTTAGAGATGACATGATCGTGTAACGGAGAAGATCCAACAGAACTAACAAAAATCTCCTCAAACTAATAAGCGATTATAGCAGGGTTGCAGGATACAAGGTTAATATACAAAAGTCATTCCCTTTACTATAAACCAGCAACAAATGGGTGGGATTTGACATTAAAAACACAATAGCATACACATTAGCATCCCTCAAAATGAAGTACCAGTCTAATCTAACAAAGTATGTACAAATTCTGTATGAGGAAAACTATAACTGATGAATGGAATCAAAAAAGAACTAAAAGAGAGATATTCCACGTCTGTGGATAGAAAGACTCAATATTGTCAAGACATCAGCTTTTCCCCCACTTACTAGATCTAAACGCAACTTCAATCAAGATCAAAGCAGGCTATTTTGTGGATATTGACAAAGGGACTCTAGAACGTATAGGGAGAGGCAAAAGGTTCAAAATAGCTTACACAATACTGCAGGAGAACAAAAGCAGAAAACTGACACTACCTGACCTCAAGATTTACTCTAAAGCTACAGTAATTAAGACACTGTGGGGGCGCCTGGGTGGCTCAGTCGTTAATCGCCTGCCTTCAGCTCAGGGCGTGATCCCAGCATTCTGGGATCGAGCCCCACATCAGGCTCCTCCGCTGGGAGCCTGCTTCTTCCTCTCCCACTCCCCCTGCTTGTGTCCCCTCTCTTGCTGGCTGTCTTTCTCTGTCAAATAAATAAATAAAGAATCTTTAAAAAAAAAAAAAAAGACACTGTGGTATGGATAAAACAATAGAAGAGGAAAGACTGCCCAGAAATGGACCCACGTAAATATAGTAATGATCTCTGACAAAGCAGCAAAGGTAAAACAAGGAAGCAAAGAGTCTTTTCAACAAATGGTGCTGGAACAACTGGACATTCACATGCAAAAGAACCTTCAACTAAATTTTGCTGCGTACCTAAAACTGCTCTAAAAAAAAAAGAAAAGAGAAAGTCCTACAGACTTTATGAAAAAGCTTGTAACAAATTAGTGAGTTTAGCAAGGCTGCATGATCCAAGATCAGTATACATAAATCAGTTGTACTTTTATACACCAGCAACAATCAGAAGTAGAAATTTTAAAATACCATTAATAAGAAAATAAAAAATATGAAATACTTCAGGATAAATCTGATAAAAAACATACAGGACATGCACAGTGTCATATATATGTCAAAACTTATTGAATCCAAACATTTTAAATATGTGCTATTTATGACATGTCAAGTATGTCTCAGTAAAACTCTTTTTAAAAGGAATTAGAAAGAATAACATATCTGTAATACACGACGACCATGTATAAAAACAGGAACATGAAAAATGTCTATGACACACGTTACATAAAAAAAGTAAAAGCGACGGCATTACCTATATCATGATCTCATTGACGTAAAAATATGTGTGCTTATATGGGTATACACGTGTAGAAAAAAAGCCCGAGGAAATACATATTGATCTGTTTACAGTTTGAGATTGGGGAACCAATAAGGACAGCTTTCCATGTTACATATCCCTGTACTGTTTGAACTTTCCATAACAATCATGCATTACTTTTGAATTTAAAAAACAGAAGAATGTAAAAAACCAATTAGGCTTAAAAGCCACTGGACAAGATGAACTTGACGGTAAAAGCCAAATGGACTTATTTTGTAGAAGAAAAAGATGGGAGTGTTGTGTTTGGAGAACGAGTCCCATCATGGAGTAAAGGGAGGAAGGCGTGTGCCTCGGATTCACCTGGGTTTATCAGACTCAGAGCTGTGTCAGCACTCTCCCCGCCTCCAACTAGTTCCACGGGCCACCTTGACAGATGACACCATCTGTCTATGCCTCAGGTATCCTGAGGCACAAAATCGCCAAGAGCTTTCAAGGACCAAGAGCTTTCCCTGTGATCTTCGATGGGTGTAGGGAACATTCAAGGCAGTAGTATTCAGTACCTTGGATAATTTTCTGCTGCTGTTGCCGGATTTCATCAAAACCCAAACCTCTGGTCTCCTCCGGCTCCTCAAAGAGCCAAGGGTTGGGGACTCCTCGCTTAGCCCCTCCAGTCATCAGGCTGGACCTAGGAACAAGATTAAATGCATTACATAACTCAAAAAACATAGCTCTGATGCAAATTACTCCCACAAGTGCAGAGGTGGCCAGCCTCACGTGCTTTGAAAATTCAATTCGACCACAATTTATTGCATCCTTAGTTTATGCCAGTAACTGTGTTCAGTGCTGGAAGAGGTACGAGGATGAATGAGGCACAGGTCTGGTCCCCTGGAGAATTACAGCCTGTTAAGGAGACGAGAACAGCACATAATACCCTTACTAATCTTCCAAGATACATTTGAGTCAATAATCATAAATGAGGGTCTTAAATTTCAAAAACATAAGGCCAAACAGAAGTGGCCTTTTTATTAGGACAAAGTCTGTCTCACAGGCTATGTGACACCAAAGGCACAAATATTATTTCTCAACAAGATACAAGGTTGTGACCACAGATTACGGCATTTAAAAATGACCACGGAATTTCCTACTAAAGGGGGGTGGGTTGCGTACAGACAGAAACACATACAGGGTTTCAAACCCAATCTCACAAATGTAATGTAGGGCTCACAACACAAGAAACAAATTCTGAATTATCAGTCTGAATCTTTACTCACCCTAGTAGCCCACACGCCCCTTCTGCCCCAGATATATTGGCCTCCTTGCTGTCCCAGGAACAGGGAACACAGGCTTTCAGCCTCGGTTTATAGGATTTTTATCTCAAGTATCTCCTTTCCTGTCCTCACCTGCCCACATTCTGTCCAAGCCTCAAGAACCATCTTGTTCATGAGACATCTCTGGCCATTTCAACCCACAAATGAACAGTCATTCGTTTGGGAGTGTGGTTCATAGGATTCACAGAAAATGATGGTGACATAACCATAGTGGCAGTCATAACAGTCGTTACAACATAGCGAGCACACGCAGCGAGCACAGCTCCAGACAACGTGCACGCATTCATTCACTTTTCCGTAACTTGTGACTCCTCTGGCGCTTTGCACAGTTCTCGTGTTGCCTGGAAGTAACTGCCACCCCATTGCTGAACCTTTTATGGAGGTGGGCCTCACGTATACTAGACGGAAGGCAGGAACCGCAAGTCACCCTTGACTGGACTCCACACTGCTCCCCGACCCAGAGCGAGCAGATGTCAACACAGGTTCAAATCCTGGCCCCACCATCTACCAGCAAACCCGGACAGCAAATTCCACCTCAGAGGACTGCCGGGGAGTAAATAAAATAATCCATTTATCCAACAAACATTTATTCAGTACTTAGTATGTGGCAGGCATTGTTCTCATTCACGGACATGAAGGAAAAAACAGAATACAGGAGAAACAGACCAAAATCTCGGTGGCGGGTGGGAGGGACACCAGGTGTGAAATGCGTAGAAAGCGTTCAATGCAGTTTTTGGAAGGTAAGACTCATTCAGCAAATGTTAACTAGTCTCGCTCTATCATTTAACGCACGGCACACACAGGGCACAATACAGTGCGTATACTATACTGCATACACTAAGCAAATACCATGCTTTAATAAATGAGTATACCCCCAACGGGCCGTATCAACTTCATTTCTAGTCGAGCACTCTGGAACCTATAGGAGATGCTATGTATCGAGAAACAAACCCAGGCAAGAAGAAAACTTTTGACTCCCTAGACTAAGATTTTAAACGCAGGGCTGCCCTCTCTACTCGAGGACACGAACGTGCCAAACGGAAGAGAACTTGCTTCCGCCTTGTCAAAATAGCAGATGCATTTCTTTAAAGGCTTACTTTACTTGGTGCGCCCCAAGGATCTAAGACGTCAAGATGCCAGATTTATTCCCTAGAATAATCATTTAGCCTCGTCTAGCTCTGAAGATGGGGGGACGAATCATCTGAGAAAGGAAAGGAAGAGGGAGTTTACAGAGCGCATTCCTTGACACTACCACCTCCTTGCAAGCACCACCCTGGCTCAAAATGGGGCTCCTATGGGAGGCTGGGTATGGACCCCTGGGAAGGCAAGTGCTAAAGACCAGTACGACGGGTCAGAGGTACATAGCAACCTCAACACTGCATCCGTCCCCAGCTATGAGCTGCCACCCACTCAAATCGGTACATTGCACCTGCGTGGACAGTAGACATTGTTCCTCCAAAGTTAAAGTTGGGATGTCCCACTGGCGGCTCTTGCTGCACAGAGAGCGCATTTGTACAAACGATTAAAGGGGAAAACAAAACAGATGTAATAAAACTGATTGAGCAATCTCAAAAACAACAAATGAGAAGTACAGCCTTTAATTATATATACGTACATATTTAACGTGTAGGAGGGAACACGGTACGACGTGGGCACAGTTTAATATCAACATCAAACACATGTCAGCCAGCAGACATACAGGACAGATTTCCTGCGGCTAAAGGCAGAGCTAGGAAGGCAATATGTACTGAAAGAACTGTTTTGGTCTCACTCTCACAGAGTTCAATAGAAAAGCAATAGTAAACTGCAGTGTGCTTGGCCAGAGTAGGCCAAAGTGAAAATTCTTCCTTAATGCCTCCTTCCTTGGTTATCTGATTCCAGCATTGGAAGTTTGGAAATTTTCAAAGTTTGGGAGGTCAAGGCTGAACTTCGTCTCTCTCCTTGGTGTTTATACTTTTTTGATGCCCCAACTCCAGTGGGAAACTCAGCAGTGGACACACGTCTTTACCTACAGGAGCAGGTAAGATCATAGGCATCCATGTATGCAGAAGACTTGATTTCCTTTTCGTTAGGTTTCATGTTCAATTTAATATTTGGAATGATGCCTATTATTCCTTAGCACTTTCCTAGGTAAGAAGGAAAACATGAAAGACTTTAAGACATGATTCCTGCTTTCAAGGACTTTGCCATCAAACTGAGAAGAGAAACTAACCACACGTGAAGGAATTGTCAGCCAGAAGACCACAGCTCGCCTTGTATCCCTGGTCATTCCAACAACCTCTTCAGCTCTGTTCTTCTCACCCATAAAACAAGCAAACTAAGTAGGTCGATGGTGTCCAACCTGCATTCTGGCCCAACCCTGGAGGAAGAGGACACTCTCATCACCAGGGGAGGACTCACTTTGGGAGGGGGGCAGGTGATCTTTATAAGCCTGCAGAAGATGACTTTCTATCCCAAATCACTGAATTAGATGATCTTGAAGATCTGTACTTAAATTCTCTCTCATTAAGTACTAAATTGCATAAGTAAGAGCGGGGGGGGGGGAGAACATTTTCCCCCACAAAAACCTATTCTCCTCTCCTCCCATTTTCCCAATTTTAATTCAAGAGCACTACTGACCCATTGGCTCAGGCCCAAACCCCTGGTGTCAACTTTGACTCTTTCTTTCATACCCCACAGCATCTACTGAATTAGCAAATCTGTCAAAACATACCTGAAGTCTGACGGGTTCTTCTCATTCCATTGCTTCTATGCCATGTCTTTCCTGCCTCCTGCGTCTGCTCCCAACCTCACGATCTACTGGCACCCTCAGCATAAAAGGCAACACCTTTACTATAACCTACAAGCCACACTAGCCTCCTTACTCTTTCTAGAATACAATGCACACATTTTCATCTCAGGTCCTTTGCACCTGCTGTCCCCCTGGGGTTAAGGCACTCTTCCCGCAGATGGCCATGTGGCCTTGCTCCTTCACTTTATTCTCCTCTGCTGAAATATCACCTCCTCAGAGATGTGCCCTGACTACCCTATCTCTGGGGCACCTGGACGACTCCGTCAGTTAAGTGTCTGACTCTTGATTTCAGCTCAGGGTCGCGGGATCGAGTCCCATGTCGGGCTCCGAGCTCAGTAGAGAGACTGCTTGAGATTCTCTCTTTCCCTCTGCCCCCCCCACTCTCTCTTAAATAATTAATCTTTTAAAATAAAATAAAATAAAATAAAACCCTTCCCTGTAACTCCTCAGCCTGCCTCCTCCTCATTTTGCGTTATTTTTCTCTATAGCTCTTCAACAACTAGCTATTAGACAGGATGTACTAGTTTATTTTCTGCCTCCCACACTAGACTAGAAGCTCCCCAGGGTAGGGACTGTCTTGCTCATCACGATAACCTGGCATAACAGGCACTGAAGAAAAAACCAAAGTTGAGGGAATTAACTTATTCGGCAAAAACCAGACCTGAATGAATGACATCCAGGAAGTGGAGTCGGGAAATGGTAGCATCGCACCCTCGTGCTGTGTTCTGTGTGATTTCAGACGCATTTTACAACCCCGATCTCATTCGCATCATACACAAGCCTGTGTGCAAGTCAGAGCAGGTATTACTGACAAGACGACCAAGGAAAAGAGACATCCCGTGACTTTCAGGAGGTCGCTCACTTAGCAACAGAGCTAAACGTAAGACCTACTTCGTGTTCTTTTTTTTTAAGGTATTATTTATTTATTTGAGAGACAGAGACAGAGAGCACAAACAGGGAGAGGGAGAAGCAGACTCCCTGCTAAGCAGGGAGCCTGACACAGGGCTCGATCCCAAGACCCTGAGATCATGACTTAAGCCAAAGGCAGACGCTTAACCAACTGAGCCACCCAGGCGCCCCCTCTCTTTGCACTCAACCCCCAGGCGCTGTCTCTCTGCCATCGCAGCGGCGGCTTTGTGAAGGTAGGAAGACTCGACACAGCCTTACAGAGTGGGTAAGGGTCAGAGGTACGGGAAGGGCGGGATGGAGGGCATTCCCAGAAAGGTTACATACGCGGATGATGTCTCTGGGGCAGAAGATGTGAGCCGCACAGGTGCACGGGGCTAGAGTGGAGAGGGTGGAATGTGGAAGGCTGGGTCTAACAGCATTAATTCCCAGGCAGGCATTCTCCTCATCCCCTTCATTCTCACAACCTTGTTATTTTAACACACTAGTTGTTTCCTATCCTAGAAATTCTCCCGTTCACAGCCAAGTTTCCCTAAAGAAGAGACGACTTAGGCTGCCGTCCCACTGCTGCCCCGCCGCTCTACAAAAGTCTTCCTTCTCACCCATGTTCTCTTTACTGCCCGAATGTCCCCTGTTGCCACTCCGCCCCTTTGCCAGGCCTCATTTGTCACGGCTGACCATAACCCTTCTCTGTGACCCAGCCTCTCCTCCCTTGGCTTCCTCCAGGCTACTCTCTCCGGTGGGCAGCCGTTCTCTGTAATTTGCAAGGACCTCTTCCTCCATTTGCCCCTTAAATAGTCGTGTTCCTCAGCAATTCTATTGGGAATCTTCTCTTCCTGCCATCTGATCTCTCTGGGCAACGCTCTCTGTTCCTGTAGCTGCAGGCTGTAAGAACAAGAAATAGCAGGTGCTTGTGAACTTTTTCTGCCCCAGTACAAATGAAATAGGACACATTCTCTTGGGTCCTTATGGCGGTGGGATCTTAACCAGGAGGTGGGAGAGGGGCATGCTCCCCTCCCTCCCTGGCAGGGCAGGATCAGAATCTGAAACCCCACATATTCAGGGGAAGCAGGTCCTCTCCCCCCGCATCCTGATTGAAAATCACCATGCTTGAGACTTTCAGTTTCCCCTCTACCTATGATATTTTCCTGCAGGCTCTCTTTGCATGTATGTCTTCTTGTTTGGGACCCTCCAACTGGGTATTCCACTGCAAACCCAATATAACCAAAACCAAATCCATTCTTTTCACCCTGTAACCTTACTTCTCCTACGCACGCGTGCTGTTTTGGTGAGCTCCATCACTGTATTCCCAAATCACCCAAACCTTTCTCTCTTGTATGATTTTTGCCCCCCCCCCCACATTTCATCCATTCCCAAGGTCCCTCAGGGCCGTGCTCAAGTCTGAGCCCTCATTCCACCCCCTGCTGGTACTGCTTTGCTTCAGACTCTCATCACCTCTCCTGCAGAGCGCGGCCACCACAGCCTTGTGGCTGGTCCCCGTTCCCCTTGCTCCAGGTCACTCACATTCAAATCATCTTGTGCCCTGGGGCCAGAACTCTCTTTCTAAAACAGAGATCTGGCCGTGACATTTCCCTGTTTTAAAACTTTCACGGCTCCCTAGAAGCCACAGATGACGTTTAAGCTCAACAACATGGCCCCAGGGATCCCTGCCACTTCGTCTCCCAACACCCCCTTCCATACCCTACTCTTCCTTCAGCCCTACAAACCGTGCACCGCTTCTCAGACAAAGGCACAAACTTCCACGCTCTCATGTTTTTGTATGAGTCTGGAGGGTCCCCACCCCCACCCCTTTGTCCATCTGGCAAAATTCTATTCATCCCCTAAGGCTCAACTCAAATGTCACTTCTCCTGTTTGGTCCTTCCTGATCCCCATCCCCATCCCCCTTCCCCTGAATCAATCACTCGCTGGCGCTCCCATGGCACTTTGTTCAAAACCTCCAACGTGGCATTTATCAAGCAGGATTGTAGTGAGTTATTTACTTATCTGTCTCCCTTCCTAAATTATGAGCTCTGCGAGGAAAGAGGCCACATGACAGTCATGTTTATATCCCTCATAGCCAAAAAAAAAAAAACCCAAAACCCCAAAACCCCCAAAAAGCCAGTGCCTTGGAATATGCCAGAGAATAAGCATTCAGTACATGTTTATGCAACAGAACCAGGAAAACCACTGAGCTCTTTAGGCAAGAGAGAGACAAAATGAGAGGAGTACGTAACATCTTCATCTTGAGAGATTTAAAAAAAAAAAAAAGGCAAACAAAACTAAATCAATTGTTATGTGCCTCTGAGACCCCAGCAGCAAACACTGGTATTGTTCAAGCAGATGAAGAGGGTATCACCTGAAAGAGAATTCTTTCACTGAAACACCTTATAGCTCAACCCAGCTTCTGGAATAATATGAAAGGAGTGCTTCTCCTCTAGAAAGGAAGTTAAGGAAGGGAAATACTAAACACTACATTCCGGAAGCTAGGGGAGACTTGAGGTTTTTGGTTTTTTTTTAAATATATCAGTTAATTTTCGTCCATATTCTTTCAGGATGGAACTTACCTAACGAACAGAACTTCTGAAATGAACACCACGTTAATAAATGGGTTGGGTATCTGTCTTACAAAGATTTTATACCCAAAGTTTTCACAGTTGCTTCTAAAGATATAAAAATATTTCATTCTCATCCCCCAAAGCAAATGATGTACATTAAATTATGATACTACCTGGGGGTGGGGGACAGTGCAGGTAACCCATGTTTTTCTCCTTACAAATGTGGCTGAAGCTTGTTGGGAGCTCATAGGGAAGGGTGTTCTCATCAACCAAACACAGAATTGAAAAAGCAGTGAATTCCAAGAGGTAGCTTTCCATAGCTGTTCTTAGCACCTCAAAAAGATGTCAAAGTGACCATATAAAATGTCTGTTTTGTCTAAAAAAAGCATTAGCGTTTGCATAGTCACAGACCACAGGACGGTGTGCAGATAGGACCGGAGAAGGTATTTCTAGGGTGTCGGTGAACTGAATTGGGTCTGCGAAGCTTTGCAGTTAGACTTATCTAAAAAGATGAGAAAATGCTACCGCGGTATGGAAAGCGTAATTCCTTTCTCTGAACTTTTTTTTGGCAGTTTCTTTGCATGAATATAAAGATGCACAGGGGCTCAAATTTCAATCAGAAATAGATTCTTTGACATAAATTCTTAGGAGGCAAAATCTGGCAACAATATGCGGCCCAGATTACATTGAGGAGAGGCCTCGGGCGGGGAGGTGGGTCAGGAGGCTGGTGTAATTCAGGCGGAAGGTGATGGGGGTGTGGATGAGGGAAATGACAAGAGGGAACAGCAAGAAAGGGACAATTCCCACAGTGAATCACAGGAAAACTCCCCAAGTGTTGGTGAATAGACTGGAGACAGAGGATAAAGATTTTCAAAAGTGGGGGACTTGGGGAAGTGACACAACCTAGGGGGAGAAGAATTTTTTACTTCCTTCTAGAATTTTCTCAAACTTCAACATAGTCCCTAAGAGCGACTCCAAAGTAAAATTGCTCTTGCTACTATCTTGTAGCCATATTTACTAGATGGCTAAACTCTCTAGGCCAGGACTCTGTCCTGTTTTGTTGTTTTTTTTTTTCTGTATTCCATCCACCTGTCCATTCATCCTTCCTACAAGTACTTACCAAGCACCTTCTACTAGCCAGGCTCTAATCTTGGGGCTTGGAAGTGAACAAGATAGACAAATATCTGACCTCGTGGAGACGATACTCTGGGGACCATAAATGCCTCACACTGTGCCTTTTGCAAATACCCAATAACTGTTTTTGTGAAGTTGAACACATAATCTTTATTGAGTAGGAGGCCAGAACAGGTAAGAACTCAAACATGGAAATTATCTTCTTACATATCACCCAAGGAGAGTCTTGCCATGACGTCTTTAAAATCCACTGCAGTCAAATATTTTTCTAGTTTAAAACCAATCCCACTTTTTCCTTCCTCACTGCCGACCACATTGACCAAGAACAAGTTCTAACGGTAAGTTACAAACTTGACAAGAACAGTTCACAGAAGAACAGAAATGGAGGCTGGAAAAGGTGATGGCAAGTTTTGACCTCCAAACCGAAGTTCAGAAATCCCAGAGGGCTTTTCCTAAGAGTCATCCAAGCAGCCCCAAATCAAGAAAATAAAAACAAAAGGAAATTTTGGTTCTTTACCCTGCTTGATTGTCGGGGCTCCTGACGGGGAAAGAAGGGCAACGCAGGGGTGCTATACAAAGCAGAAGAATTCTAAGTGAGATGAATTAGCTGCTCTGCCGAATTTACGGTGACCGAGAGCCATCTGCTGGTCGGTGGTTAAAATTCAAGTACAAAATGCAAGCGATGCCCTGATTGCCATTGACTTAGAAGCAGCTCCTTCCGTGAGTACAGAGCTGCCCAAAAATACGTTCGGAAACAGAATGAGTGAAAGCCAACAATATGCTTATATATCATGAGGGGTTTTCAATAACAATGGCCCTACATGTCCCACTCCGCACACTTGCACGACATATCCGATGGGCGCCCAACTGAGGTCAACAATTTGCATTTAAGCATTCAGCATGACCACTGATCTCCATCTTTGTCTTCACCCTACCAATGCCTCCCCACCCTTATTTGCTTCCATTCTCACTCATCTTATAAAATAAAGATAAAATGCAGTAAAAAATTCACTTAATTGTGTAAATTAACCCTGTTCCAGGACAAAGAGGCAAGTGTGATAAAACGACATTTGTAGCTGGCAGAAGGATGACCAACAGGGGCAGAAATCTGTATTTGTCAGCTGATGTACAAAAATCCGAACCTGGCAGTAAAAGCTGATGTGAGGGTGTCCGCGTGGTCACCATTTCCACCTCACCAATCTTGTTTTGAATGAGAGCAACTCATTTAGTTGCCATCTAAAAACTCAAATTCTCGAGACAGGCACCCATGCTTTTAACTGTGCCTTTCGTGTTCCCTCTGGGGCACAGGGCCCAGGAACCTGTAGCACCCTGAGGTGGTATTTCTGCAGCCACCCCAACACTAATATGTAGACTGGTGCGGATGGGATCAGTCTAGAAAGAGGAGGGGTCGAGAAAGCACAGAAGAGGGAAAATACGTGAATTCTCCCGACTCTGCAATGGCTGTGTCAAGTCTCCTTTCGTGCACCGACCTCTCAACTTCTCTGCCTCACCCGGCTTTCTCCCTGTTCCTATCTCCTAGGCCACGTACGGCCCACAGCACACGATTTAGCACTTGCGTATCAACTCACACGTACCGTTCTCTAACTGGTGCAGGACAGAAAGGGCTCTCCAGAGGGCATGCCATCTCTGGATTCCCCTCTGCGAAGAGCCCTGACAGCACGTGTTTAGCACTGTTTACAAAGCACTTCACAGAAGCATAAACATATGCCTTCATCTACGTTTGTCTCATCTCAAGACTTCACAATATTTGGTAGAGTCGTGATGACCCGCATTTTTACAAAAAATGATGGAGTCAAAACTGAAACCCAGGTTTTGTAATACCGGACCCTTGGCTCCCACCACTGAATGACACATGCGGAGTCTGCAATATGCGGCTTGAACGTATGGAGGGAACACTGTGTGTTACATACAAGGATCAGGAAGAAGGACAAAGTACTCGAAGCCAGGGAGAAACGAACCAATGAGGGTCCCTATGATGGAACCATGGTAGGAGACTAAAATCGAGAGAGGGAAGCCCCAAGAGACAAAACCTACAGCAAAGGACAGGGAAACCTGAGTTCTCTTTTCTCGCTCCCATTTATTCACGTCGGGTATGCTGGCTTCTCTGGGGATCAGTCTCCCCATCTGCAAACCGGCACTCCTCTCTCCTTTCTTACCCCAAAGATTATTATGAGGCTCCAATAATATCTGAAAGTGCTTGGCAAACAGGCAGGAGAGGAAGGGAGAAACAGAAAACCACTTTTAATAAGCCAGAAAATGCTTTTTCCAGTTTCTTACACATTTTCACTTATAAAAAGCCCAAGTTGGAAAGTATTAATAGGCCTTTTTTTTAAAAAAAATCTACATATGTAACTTATGATACAGTGCGTGTAGGTGATTTTGGGATTCTTCTCCCTGCTTCTTCATAGGCTGGAATTTTCTTTTTCAATTCCCACGTGGTTTATATAATTTAAAATTAATACATGAAGGGGTAAGGAATCTTTTCATCTTCCCATCAAAAGTCACAAATACATCAGAGGTTAAGGACTGCAATTCAAAACAAGATACCATTTTTCGCCCATCTGATCAACAAAACCCAAGCAGTTCTGTAACAGGGCTCCCCCATATGGCGCTGGGGGGACTGGGAGGCACTGGGACTTTCAGGAATAGAAATGGCAGTGCCTGTTGAACTTGGGTACCCGTCCCTTCATTCTAGTCACCCCACTTTGGGGATCGTGTCCTACAGAAATAGAAGCCACGTTCACCACGGATCCTGACTGCCACCTTTACTTGTCATAGCAAAAAATTAAACAACTCAGTATCCATCAAATGGGGAGTGGTTGGATGAATGATTACATATTTATATTGTGGAATAATGCAGCCACTGAAAAGAATTTGCTAGATCTAGATTTGGTGGGCTGTCCAGAAATGAAAAAATTACAGAGTAATACGTATAGGACAACTCTGTCTTCATTGGAGAAAAAAAAGAAAAGGAAAGGAAAATGCATATGTATGTTAAATATATTTGCAAATATTTGTATAAACACAGACAAATGTGGGGCAGGAAATCGTCCAAACAGTTAACACTAGTTACTTTAGGATAATGGCAGTGGAGGGAAAGAAAGGGAGAGAATTAATTTTTGGCTACACCTCAGTATGGTTTGACTTGTTATAATGAGCCTGTAACATGTTGGTAATTTGTTTCAGATCCAATTAAGGACGAGTCATTTCCGTAGGGAGGAGAATTAAAGGGAGGGAAGATACTAGGGGTACAAAGATCCACAACATAAGTGAAGACGACAGAAAGTGGTATTGAATGCATCCCCCTGCTTTTAAAATTAAGAGTAGAAAACAAAACTAAAATCAAGAAATGCCAGAATCACACATTTTCCCCCCAGGGTGGGGGGGGGGGAGAGCAATGGAAGGAAAAGATCTAAAGATGAGGAAGGAAGATGACTGAGAGAGAGAAGCAAGAATGGGAGGACAGGCTAAAGCAGGGGTCTACAGTTGCCGAGGGGAAGTTTTCAAATGACAGTTAACAGAGGAAGGGAAGGAGGAGGAAGATGAAGACAAAACAGAAGGGCGACAAGGCTCCTTTGCTGAAGGCGAGAGGCACAAGCAAGCTGAGCAAGCACTCCCCCCTTGCTTTCAAGGGAGAAAAATCCTAACTTCTCAGTATCCACACACTGGGAAGGGCTGAGTGACGTTTTCCTCTGGTTCTGCTGACTCACGTCTCCATCTTGTGGTCTGTTCAGGACATAGCTCTTAGTGTGTGTGTGTGTGTGTGTGTGTGCGTGTGTGTGTGCACGCATACGTATCCATCTGTACGTATATAAGTGCTTACACGTATGTATACTCACACGTAAGTATATATGGTTATATATACATACACTAATAAATGTATCTGTAAGTATACATGTTATATGAGCTTACATTGTATGTGACTTACTACACTTATCCTATATCACATTATATATAAGTATACGTACAATTATATATATGTGTATATATATATACAGGCATGCAGATACTTGTCTGAATGTATAAAATATAAAGTGTATGAATGTATACAGGTACGTATGTACATATTTTTAAGTCCAAGTAGAACATATACACAGAAAAGTCATAAGTGTACAGCTCAGAGATAACTTGCGAAGGGAACACCCCCAGTTGGTCACCACCCTAGCAAGAAACAGAGCGCTAGCAGACCAGGATCTCTTGTGCCCCCTTCTTACTCACTGCTTCCCGCAAAGGGACCCACTTCCGGGATCTGTCAGACCACAAGGAAGTTCTGCCTTTACAGGAATGGAATCTTACAATGTGCTCTTAAGTCAGACTCATCTGCTCAAGATGACATTTGTGAGATTTACCCGTCGTGTGGCATGCAGCTGTATAAATTTTCTGCGTAGTATCACTGTATAAATATGCCCTCACGTATTTACCCTCAGAGTGTAGGTTTCACTGAGTTGTTTCCAGGTAGGAATATTAATAACGCTGCTATAACACAGTCTTATACATGCCGTTGTACCACTCAGTTTTAGGAGATGCGCTCAAACGGTTTTCCAAAGTGGCTGCAGAACTGAGAGACAGTTTTACCAGCAGGGTGTGAGAATTCCGGCCACTCCACATCCAACAACACTTGACCCGTCTGCCATTTAATTTCCGCCATTCTGGTAGATGCAATGGTCTGGTATCATGGTTTTGCTCGGCACCTTCCTGATGGCTAGTTAAGTGGCACATCTTTTCATATGCTCACCAGCAACTGGGTATCCTCTTTTGTGAAGTCCAAATTCTAGTCTTCCGCCTCTTTTTCCCAGTGGGTTGTCAAATCATTTTCTTTTTTTTCTTTTTTTTTTTTTAAAGATTTTATTTATTTATTTGACAGAGAGAGAGACAGCCAGCGAGAGAGGGAACACAAGCAGGGGGAGTGGGAGAGGAAGAAGCAGGCTCACAGCAGAGGAGCCTGACGTGGGGGCTCGATCCCATAACGCCGGGATCACGCCCTGGGCCGAAGGCAGACGCTTAACCGCTGTGCCACCCAGGCGCCCCTGTCAAGTCATTTTCTTACATTACAGGGGTTCTTTACATACTCTGGACCCAACTCGGGTGTCAGATATATGCACTGCAAATACAGATTCTCATTCTGTGGCTTGTCCTTCATGCTTTGTGGTATCTCTTGATAAAAAGAATTTCTTATTTTAAGGAGGTCCAACTTACCATGTGTTTTTTTCATGTTGAATGCTCTATGTGTCCTGTAAGAAATGCTTGTCCATCCCAAGCTCATAAAGACATTGTCCTATGTTTTCTCCTATAAACTCTCATTTCACCTTCCACATTTAGATCAACAATCCTTTTGGTACTGATTTTTATGAAGAGTGACACAAAGGCTAAGATTCTTTTCCTTCCAAATGCATATCCAGCTGACCTAACATTATTTATTGAAGAGACTGTCTTTTCTCCACTACACTTCAGTGCACCTTTGTCATGAGTCAAGTGGAAATATATGTTCAGACTCTGTATTGTTCCACTGGATTATCTGACTATCCTCGTGCCCACATCACAATGTAGCTTTATGGCAAGTCCTGATAACTGATAACATGAGCCCTCATCCCTTTTGTTCTTCAAAATTGCCTTGGCTTTTCCTGGCTCTTTTAAATACCATACAAAGTTTAGAATCACCTTCTTAAATGACAAAAAACCAAAAAACAAAACTGGCTGGGGACTCTAAATGGGTTTGTTCTGAACCTACAGGTGAATCTTGAAAGAGCTGCCATCTTTACAATATTGAGTTTTCCAATCCCTGAACATGGTATATCTTTTAGTTTTTCCTTAATTTCTCTAAACAATGTTATAGTTTGGAGCGTAGAGGTTTCGTGCACCTTTCATTTGACTTATTCCTACATATTTCATGTTTTTAATGCTATAATAAGTGGCATCTTAAAATTTTTTTATTTGATATTTCTTTGTTGTCCAGCTTTCAAAACCTTCTGAGGAGAGAAGCCACCAGGTTACTGCTGCTAACCTGTCTATGGACAGACTACATTCATCACATTTCATGGCGTATCACTGGGTAGCTTTGTCGACTCAATTAATGGTGTGCGATTGCAATGACTAATATTTATTCACATCTCAAGGTCTTTAAATTCACTTGCTTGATCAGTCATCTAAATGGATAATCTTTCTTTCCACTCAGTATCTATTTGGAAGTCGGGCTGCTGTAGAGTTCCTTTCCTATCCATGGAGAGAAAAAAAAAAAAATCTGGACTAAAATGACTGTAGAGATCCATTTGAGTGACTGTCAGTCTTGAGAGTACATCCATCACCAAAAAACTTCAAAGAGCTACTCTGTCAAGTTCTGAGACACTTCCAAGACGTTTAAGAGTATTAGTTTAAACATTCTACTTCATAATCTCCAAGATATCCTGTGGAGCTGAAAAGACAGTGCAGAGAGTCAAGAGGGCATATTATACTATAATTCATGTTAAAAATAAAAGAGGTGAGAGGGAGATCGGAGGTGTGCGTGTGTACGCGTATACGTAGAATCTCTCTGCAAGGACACATTAAAAAAACTGTTAGAAGTGGTTGCCTCTGGGGAAGAAATGAGGAACTCCATGTATGTTGAAGTGGGAGGGAGCTCCAATTTTCATTGATTACTCTTTTGTACAATTTGGGTGTTTACAACATGATGCACCACTTTTAGATCAAGTTTATATTTTTAAAAATTCTGTCAGTTCCCACAAACCACTGGAATATCCCAAAGTGTCAACATTTTGGCCTAACCCTCCAACCAAACTGCCTCTTCCACAAAAGGAGTCACAAAAACCACTGTCATGTGACATACTCAGTTTTTCTCCCCAAGGAAATGTGGTCACTATACACACTGCATGGTGGCTTATCGGACCAGTAGTCAATACAGAAAAATAATTGTACTTAGACAATATATATTCCAGACTTTTCAGGTCAGTCCCTACTCCAAATACTCCCTCTTATCATATGAAGTATCAGTCCATGCATCAAATAAACCTATTGCTTTTCTCCAGACTGTGGAGACGAGCTCAGAAGCTATTACCTCCCAAACGAGAGTTACACAACAACTGACATAAAATGCGTGAGATCATCTGTCTGCAGAAGAAACCAGCTCTATGAAACTGCACAAATGTGTCACTATAAGAACCATGTTGAACTTCAAAAGCGTGTCTCCTAAACCACTTCAGGCAGACAGGTGGTAGTGGTAAATATCCCCACTTCCTTAAAAAGTGAATCGAAGAGTTAAAGTGATTATCTAAGTTCCACGTGAACCTAAATAAAATCACCCAGAAGGCCAGTGAACAGGAGAAGCAACGGGAGATGAAGGTCCTTAGTGAGGTCACAGAACTCGAGAACCTTCCATGTCCGGGATCAGAGGACACCTCGAGATGTAGTGAGTTAGCGCTTCTGGAAGAGCTGTGGGGGAGGGTTGATGCAGTCATTACGGCTTGTCTACCCCATCTCACGAAGTCTCTTCTCACTCCTTATCAGAACCTTGATTCTGTTGAAGGCTCCACTGCTCAGGGAACATGAGCCCATCCTCAGTTTCAGCTCAGGGATACATGTCTCCTGGGCAGACCCAAACCAGTCATGGCAACTCCATTCTTCCATGGTTTTTGGCATAACCTAGCATATGATGCAAGCCCAGCCTAGTTCTATTTGAGCCAGTTTCTCGATTGGGAAGCTTCCAGGAACTGCTTCCTTTCTCTTAAAAACAAATAAGTAAAACTGGAAGATATAAGGGAATAAACAGAAAGTCTAGAAACAATCAGAGCAGTAAGAGAGTGGTTATGATATTAATAGCGTATGAACAGCTTCCATATAAACGACAACCAAAAAGCATGATGGCATGAATAAGTGAATTTGAAACCACCAAAAACACAAAATACCTAAAAATACATTAAAAACCAGAAAGGTACAGCTCACTTGAAGACATTCTGAAAGCCCTGAAAAACAGCTTGGCCCAATGGAGACATGTTCCCGTAGAGGGAGAGTCAACATTATAAAGGGTTTCAAGATTTAATGGAATGCCAATTTTTAAAAAGTGATTTTTCTCTTTTTAAAACCTTCTTAAAGGTTTAAGTCCCTTTTAAAAACTGGGTTAGCTGATTCTAGAATTCATGTTTTTTAAAAAAAATCAAAACTCTTAAAAAAGAAGTGGAAGGACAGGAGGTGACCCCAAGCATATATTAAAACGTGTAACAAAGCCTCAAAAGTAAAAGTGCTAGCACACGAGTAGTCAGAGAGACCCCCAGAACACACCACAAGTCCAGAAACAGATCCAAATATATATATGTATACACACACAGATCTACGATATTACAAAGCTCATCATCTCAAAAT
Source organism: Ailuropoda melanoleuca (assembly GCF_002007445.2). Taxonomy (NCBI): domain Eukaryota; kingdom Metazoa; phylum Chordata; class Mammalia; order Carnivora; family Ursidae; genus Ailuropoda; species Ailuropoda melanoleuca. Next base: position 3,861,789 of record NC_048234.1, read on the forward strand.
TTGTGCAAATGGATCATTCAAGTCAGTAAAAAACAGAGTCAGTCAAAAAACTAGGATAGCCACGTAGGAAAAAAAGTGGGATTCATACTCTTCACCAAATTAAATTCCAAGTGGATCAAGTATTTAACGGTTATGAAATAAAATCCCCAAAGTATACTAAACAGAAACACAGGAGAATTTCCTGATAACCTTGGTTCATTATAATTATATATAATAACTACAAAAAACTCCACTAAGAAATAACCATCTTCATGTATTAGATTGGAATAGGAAGCCAGAGTTTAATTAATTAAACACCATCTCTGGGGCAGACTGTGTGGAAACAGGCACTCGTATGAACGGCTAGCGTAGGTCTACACTGGTTCTGTGAGAGTTACGAGTGTATACACCCTCTGAATGAGCCATCCTACATGCAAGAACCTATCCAGAGACAGACTTTCCCACATGTGAACTCCCTTCAGTGTAAGGTTATTCACCGCCATCTTTTTGTAGCAGAAAAAAGTATATGTATTAAGTAGATAGGCATACATATAAAATACATGTGTAATAGACCAGAAATAATACACACATCTGTTAACAGGAAGCTAGCTGAAGAAATTGTGGTACATGCACATAATGAAATATTATAAAGCTATAGAAACAAATGACAAAACCTGCTGGTTTGGGAAGCTCTCTAATACATTTGATTAGGTGACCGAAAAGTGTGGTAGAATGGTATGTATCATTTGTGTAAAGGACGGAGGGAAATACGGAAACATATTGATATTTGCTGGTATATGCTTAAGAGAACTTGGTAAGGATATGTCAATGATTTGTAACAGTGACATATATGTCCAGAAGTGGGGAACCTAGCGGGAGGGAGGCCTGTCCCCCAATATCTTGTTAAGTGTTTTTTACATTTCTCAGCCATATGAATATACTTATGCAGGTATGCATTCTTTAGCTACTTCCTACTTCTAGAAAAGTAGGTTGCTCGTGTGTTAATAACTTGAAGCAACATAAAATATAAACCAATGACTCTTTAGGAAAGATGCAAATCATCCTTCTTGTAACTCAGGCTTTAATTTGAAATAAAACTTGCAGTGACTTAAAATGGGGGAGGGGTGCTCGTAATGTAAAATTTCATGTAGGCTTTTTTTTCGCCCGCCCTGGCTTCCGATACAGTGACACTGAGGTGAAATACAAACTGGAGGTATCACACTTTTTTTTTTACCGCTCAAAGACGGATATCTGAAATCAAGTGTAAAGTTCACGCTCTAAGAAAATGTGAACATTCCATTATCATCGTTATTCTTTTGATTTTGGCAATCGGTCTGCTTACTACTATGCTGTTCCTGACACACAACTACCATCACGACATCTAAATAACTTCCTATTTCCTATAATCCTCAGTATAGCTGGTGGTGTGAGGATTAAAGCTTAGCCAATTAGCCACCCACCACAGCTGAGTTAATCACATAATCTTTGAGATGCTCACCGAGCAGTGGAGTATGCAAGGATTTTTTTTCCTCTCTTTCTCCAGACAAAGATTTTAACTAATTGTGAGACTCCACAATGCTCTCAGATAGAAAGGGCAGCAGGATTTAAAAATCAGAAGCTGTCACTGCTTTCTAAGTCACAGCTTATCTTCTGAGAGACATTGTCACCCAGAGACTTCTTTAACAAGTTTCCGAATGCCCTAAATTAGTCAACCATTGCTTATTTAGACCGCGGTCGTACCTCAAGGTTTACTGCTCTTGAATAATGATCAGTTAATCTGTAAGGTACAACTTAGATTCCATCACATGACAGCTCTACATTCAACGGCGGGATTGCCACATTAATGTCCGGTTCAAGGAGATGCTAATCCAAACTGAGGTCTGACAATCCTCTCTCTCCTTAATAAGGGCCACATATGAAGAAGAAGGGAAAGGAGGAAGGGGAGGGGCGGGGGACCCCTGAGAGAGAGGAGGCTAAGGGTTCGGGGTACAGGCAAGAGAGAAGTAGGGGTCACACAAAGGAAACCGGAAGCGGAGGGAGAGGCAGGGGCTCCCCATGATCTCAGGCTCCGGCTGCCGGTTATCACGGGGGCTTTGAGATACTGATGAGCAGATCCACCCCAGGTCTGCCACAGCGAGTGTGTCGTGGCGGCGGTGTGGCATTAGTGATAGACCGTGCCACAGAGAGCGTGTCTATCAAATGTTGAAGGTCTGATAAGGCTTTCTGGCCCATGTTATTTCCGCAGGTCATGACCCAAGGCGAGGAGGGCATGTGCCACCACCCAGCCCCCCGCCCCTGCCAGTGATAATGCGACCCCGCATTGACAGAAGCAAACAAAATTGCTGGAGGGATCTGGAGATCGGAGAAGTAGAAAAAACACTGGAGGAGCCCAGAACCAGGAATCAGCCATGGGGAGGGCGGAGGGAAGTCTTTGTGAGTCAGACAAAGTGACTGGCAGAGAAGGGAGTGAGGGTTCTCCAAAGATGGAGCCGAACAGTCCCAGATGGCCAGTAGCAGGAATGACCCGGCATCCTGACAGTCAGGAGGCAAAAGGACGAGCTGAACTGTGAACCCGAACTGCTCATGTCTACATCCAAACGCAGATCCTCAGAAGGCTAGTGAAAGAATCATTAGGGTACGAGAAGTTGGGGAGGGCCGGGGAGGCCTCAAGTGTGGGGATCAGGGGTACCGAGGGCAAAAATAACACTCCGACGTAGACAGGTGAGTGAAATCAAAGACCTGAAACACTGACTTCCAACCTAAGACCATCGACTTCTAGCCTAGACTTAGACATCCTTTCATTCATACGCTCACCAAGGTACTTATTTCCTGCCCCTGGCGCGTCTGCCATGGTGCTGGCTTCCCTGCTGAGCTGGGTCAGTGCCACCTAGATGTCCCTCTCACGGCCCGTAAGCAGATTTCCCAGGGATTTCCCTACAGAGTATTTGAGGATGCCTTTATCTAGCATACATCCTCTTCTCATTGATCACATCCTCCTGGAATAGCTATGGGACTTGCACTGCTGGGACTGAGTTCTGGGCTGAACTGTGTCCCCACAAACATTCCAATATTGAAGTGCAAAAACCTAGTACATACCTCAGGACGCAACATATTTGGAGACGGGCTCTTTCAAGAGGTAACTAAATTAAAATGAGGTCGTTAGGGTGGGCCATCATCTAGCATGACTGGTACCTTTAGGGGGAATTTGGACACTGGCGCACACACCGAGGAATGGCCATATGAAGTCAGCCAACTACACACAAGCCCAGGAGAGAGGCCTCGAACAGACCCCCTACCATGGCCCTCAGAAGGAACCACCCTGCACGTGACTCCTTGGTCTGGACTTCTAGCCTCTGGAACTGTGAGCGAAGACATTCTGGTAATTAAGCCGCCAGCAGCTCTAACAAACTCACACAGACAGGCGTGTATGCACACATTCCTGTTGGCGGGGGGGGGGTACGGTGGGTTGAAAGCAATCCTGGCCCAATAAGGATTCACCAACAATTCACCTTCCAGGCCACCTAGCATTACCTTTCCTCGGTTTACCTGCACTTCCTTTCTCCATGGATGTCAGTACTCCCACACTGGCTTCTGAATCTTGGCTAGCCCCGTGCCACCCGGAATGGACCACTCTATCCATTCTGTTCCATCCATTCCTACCTTCCCCAAATTGTCTTCTCCACAGTACTTACCCACTTCTAACAGAATTCTTCTGGGAGCTGATTCTGATCTATTCTAGACTACTGTTCCTGAGCACACAGACAAGACACAACAATATACATCCTCCCTTAGCTTCATCCTGAGATCCTGCAGAGAAGCCTGGCTGTACCCCAATGATCTCAACCCCCCAGGGCCTTGGTCATCGCTGCTTTGTGATTCCTCCTCAGTGTGGCCCCTCTGTCCCCATGCCACCCCAACCACTCCCCTACAAGCAACACCTTTAGGCCCACTGTGCGGATCAGCCTTAGTGCGAGGAGGAGGCAGGCGTAGTAGGACTTCAGACGTCTTGCCCAAAATACCTCGGCCGCTAATCCGCCGACTACTCTAAAATTCTCCCATCCATCAATTTACTGGGGCCCAAGGAGGCTTCAGGTGACAGAGCTACAGAAGATAAGTCACTGCCAGCCATGGATTGTGTGGCTAGAATGCATGTGCGACCATTTGCTAATAAGACAACGAGCAGCAAGCCGGGCACTGAGGAAAGGGGACATGACGAGATCTGGAAGAGGAGAATGGGCAGGCATGCTAGAACAAGACTGGTCAGTCGGGGAGGCCAGGGGTGGGACAGAGGGGTGGGGAGGGGGGAAGCAGGCAGCCGCGTGAGCTCCCTCCTGGCCCAACGGTGGAACAATGAGCCAGAAAGAACATCTTCTACTTGTAAAGGTTTTGGGGTTCACAAAGCCCTTCGCACACTGATCACCCCATCTGGCCCTCACGACAATGAAAGACAGACAGCACACATACCCGCACTTCAGGGTCAATGATTCTCAAGCCCAGATGGCTGGGAGAACAGCAAGCCACAGAGCTGAGTGCTGACGGAGTCCCGCCCTTCTCATGGGACAAGGGTGAAGAGTTCTCATCTGAAGATGCTCACATCTGGGTGAAACCCGAACTCTGAGACTGATTGGTGTTAGAACCTTGCACAAGTTTCCTGACCCCTCCAGACCCCACTTTCTCTAGCATAAAATGGACATGTGCTAAAGACGTCCCGAACAAATATGCACGCGGAGCTCAGCACGTGCCCGGCACCCCGAAAGCACGCAGCAGACGTGAGCGGGCAGCCTCACGCTGGACTGCTAACCCAACCCTGCAAGGACACAGTCCCGACACTTGTATGCCTTTTCTCTTCTCTCTCTCTCTCCTCTTTTTGCTTTTATAAGCCTCCTGGGTGAGTTGGATGCCAAGTGCCGCTGTTAAGAACAAAGGATAGAGAGCCGTATTTCTCAAATTGTAAGGTGCATTCAAATCACTTGAGGATCTTGTTAAAAATGCAGATTCAGGGGCGCCTGGCTGGCTCAGCGGGTAGAGCAAGTGACTCTCAACCTCAGGGTCCTGAGTTCAAGCCCCATGTTTGGCGTGGAGCCTACTTAAAATAAATTTTTTTTTTAAATGCAGATTCAGAAGGTCTGGGGTGGGGTCTGAGATTCTGCATTTCTTTTTTTTTAAGATTTTATTAATTTATTTATTTATTTATTTATTTGACAGAGCGAGACAGCGAGAGAGAGAGAAAGAGAGAGAGAGAGAACACAAGCACAGGGAGCTGGAGAGGGAAAAGCAGGCTCCCTGCTGAGCCAGGAGCCTGACATGGGGCTTGATCCCAGGACCCTGGGAACATGACCTGAGCCGAAGGCAGCTGCTTAACAATTGAACCACCCAGGCACCCCAGATTCTGCATTTCTAACACGCTCCCAGGTGGTGCGCAGGTCACACTTTAATAACAAGGATACAGAGACGATCACAGGAGAGAAGATAGGTGACAAGCCAAGAGGGGCCTAGAAAACCCACAAAACCCATGAAGGCCTAGTACATAAGGTGGCCCCCTCGGCATCTTTAAATGACACAATGAAGAGCAATAAGCAGAGCCTGGCACATAGCAAACTCTTGGGCGGGGGTAGCTATCACTGTCCGTCACGATCACTACCTCCTTGACCACAAAGCAGGGGTTTGCAGACGCTCCCCATGGCCTCTGCACTTGACTCTGCCTCCTGAGTATGCCTCTGCTCGCTTTCTGGACTATAGGGACCTCTTCCTTCAGGGTAAAGGCCCTTCCTGACAGATGGCACGGACTCTGTCCATGGGTCGCCTTGCTCATGTGGCCGATTTCACCCGCCCTGGACCACCACCAGAGAAATATCCCACCCACCCAAGGCTTCTCACAAACCCTGCCCAGGACAGGTTACAAACCCTGGATCACATGCTCCCGAGAGGTCCAAGGCTGACAGGAAACTGTTTCATCCCCCTCAGCTTGCCCCAGGGCAGTGGTCTGCAATCCCGGCTGCCTATGGGCCTCACCTGGGACCCTCCTTCCCCCACCCGCAACCCCCCCCTCGACTGAATCATCTGAGGTGGGGCCTAGTAACGCGTGGCTAAAGGTCAAACACCATTGCCCTTGGGAAGCCATGCTATTCCTGACCGGGAACTCCGCAGAAACAAGCTCCTCTCCAGAATGAAAGCCTCATCCCTAGCAGGGAAGAGGGAGAGAAGCGAGTTTCTATCCTAAGTTCATGTCCTTCTGTGATGGTCCCCACGGAGGAGTTCTGGAAGCAGGGGGAGGCCAGTTCTAAACACGTAACCACACAGGGTCCGTTAACCCCAACCCTGGAGAGCTGGACGGCTTCTCCGGGTCTTCCTAACAGGGCTGGGTACAGGGTGGCTGTCCACCATGTTGGCGTGTGAATCACTCCTGGGCACAGAACGGGCAAGAACCCACCTGCCCGACTCCCCTACCTTCATGAGCCACAGACGACAAGTCTTACAAGGACACAGCTTTCTAACATGCCAGTGGGGGAAAAAAAAAACCCAGCTCTTTTCCCCCCACAGATGAGTACATGACTTCAGGAGTTTAAAAGACAGCTAACATAACAGAAAGCAGGCAAAGAATGCAAAGGAGATTTGCTGACATCGTCTGTGCTCTCCCCAGACATTCTTCCCTCAGGATGGGATTCGGCTGAACCTACCGGTTTACTAAATTGAGAACACTGAGGAACACTAAACTGAAAGAAAATGACAGACACTATAAAGGAGCTGAGTATATTTTACTAGTTAAATTAAACCATTCAGGAAACAAATCTGCAATCCCTGCAAACACATCTTTACCCACCACGCAATCCCTGTAAAATGAAAACGTCCTACCTGATAAGATCCGGTTCTGCACCCTCGTTCTTAAAGGAGGCCACAAGCAGTCTCTCTCGAGTTACAAGTTCATCCAGCAGGTTCTGTCTTCGGTCTCCTTCAAGCTGTGTTCTGCAGGCACCTCGTTAAGGTCCAACGGTGGGTGGGTTACCTCAGTTTACCTATTCTGTTAGTAAGTGAGCCCTCCCAGTCGGCTGTAACCATTAGACTCTAAGCACTCATGGCCGGAAGAGGTCTGAACTGTTCTTCTTCTCCTCCTGCTCTGACCTTCGACATCGCAGAGCTTCCAAGTAAAGGACCTTGACAGAACCAGAGCAGGGTTCTGAAACAGACCCACCGCGGAGAAATACAGCCGGGAGAAAGCACCGTCCTCCCAGCGACCAACACTGAAATGATTAGTCCTGTCAGCAGAGCCATCTGACTCGGATTCCTTGGGCTTTGAGTTATAGGTGCCAGTGTTCAAGGGTGTTTTCCTAGACATTAGTACCCTAAGACACTCTGTAAGGAAGGAAAGAGGTTCTCTATACTGCCTTCTTTCTTCCATGTCCATGCCTGTTAACACACCTAGAACAGATTTTGTAAAGTGCTACTCTATGCGACAGATTTGCTCTAAAAGGAGCTCCCATCAGTTCATTATTTAAATACCCGGCATGATATTTGACTCTAAAGACAATTACAAAGAATGAAACGGATTTCAACGTGTTATTCTAGCAAGCATGTTAAACCAGGAGCCCAAAGCCTATAGTCTGGCTTTGAATGCTATCTATAATCTGGAACCCCCTTTGTGGATCTCTGTTTCTTTAAATGCAATGCCAGATAACAGATAATCGCTAACACCTTTTCCGACACAATTCTTGAGTTATGGTTAAAAAAATAAACTGGGGCTAAATCCAGAGTTTTCTGCACTAGCTTTCTTGAAGCAAGCTAAATGAGTTCTAGGCTCAGTGAGTGTGTGTGTGTGCTTGCTCATGTGTGTTTAAAAACAAAATAAAATGCTCAGGGAGAAAATTTCTGCCGTAAAAAGAACAAGGGGAGAAAGCTAACCGATCCTTCTGAAAGGACATATCGGACACAAGACATAAAAAAGTAAGTACACAGAAATAAGCCATCTCAGCACATGGATTTTATCTGGCTTTGAGTTTTTTATTAGATGGCTTTTGTTTTATTGGACCTGAAACTCTGGTAATCCAGAGTCACCCCGGCCACAAGACATTAGTGAGACTGCTGCTTTAGATTTAGAGACATTTTTCTATTTAAGAGAGGGATACCAAACGCTGCATGGAGGCCCAAAGTATTTCCGAGAAATTGGCAAAATCAAGTACTAGCATCACCATTTCCTGCGGGAGGTGTGGGACCGCGGCCCAGGAAATCTACAACTTCTGTTGCTGATTTTGAATAGAAAGAGCTAGCTTGCTAGTAAAATAATTTTTAAAAAAATCCATAAAAAAGTTCCCCGGTAACAGACAGCAGTTGGTAAAATCATAAATCCCCAAACCAACGTAGCTAACCTGTGTCAGTGGCTTCAGATATTAAAATAAGTGAATAAATAAATGAATGCATTCTCTCAACATTCCAGAACGCAAGCACGCTTCCCCAAGGAAAATCGCCACCACTGCTCTTCTATTTCCTGTATGTCACCAAGTACCCCACCTTGGAAACCACGAAGCGGCAACTGCAACTAAGAAACAGTGGGCTGGGTGCCGGGGTGGCTCGGTCGGCTGGGCATCAGACTCGTGATTTCAGCTCAGGTCAGGATCTCAGGGTCATGAGGTCGAGCCCCGCGTTGGGCTCCACGTTGAGTGGGGAGCCTGCTTTAGATTCTCTCTTTCCCTCTCCCTCTGCCCCTCCCCGTTCATGCTCTCTCTCTCAAAAAAAATTTAAAAATTAAAAAAAAAAAGGAAGGAAGGAAAGAAGGAAGGAAGGAGGGAAGGAAGGAACAGCAGGATGTAGTACTTCCTCTGGGCCAAAAAAAAAAAGGCCAAATATGTGCTTTTTGATCAATGCAACATCAAGAATAAGTATCAATGTGTTTCATTTAGTGGTAAATTGTCAACAGAGCAGAAGGCTTTTCTTCTACCTAAGAGACGTTCATGGGTGGGGAGGGAGAGCGGGGGCGAGGGGTGTGAAGCTATGGTGTGAATTATGCAGGACAAAATGGGAATTTTAATTTGTGGAAACTATTCATTATATCACAATACTAACTCGCCTTGTCCTGTGCTCTGTACTCGGCCTACTCCAGCAACCCTGTGCTTTTCAGTGTCCGGCCACCCAAGCAAACATAAGGTGAACCACAATCCATTCTTAAAATTAAAGACAGACTTCACTGGCTCAAGGATCTAAAGATTAAAAAAAAAATTATAAAAGTATCATGAGAGAAGACATAGGGGAATTTTTGATAATCTTGGAGTAGGAGAAATTTTCCACGTCAAGACTGAAAACGCAGAGGCCATGAAGGAAAAGACAAATGTGACTATATAAAATTGTAAATATCTGCAAAATGAATTTCTAAGTGACAAATTAATAGTGACAAATGAAAAGAAAGGCAAAGGCGTAACAGAGCACAGAAAAAAAAAAAAAACCCTAATAATAATGGAAAAGCATTCTGTTTTACATTAGTAAAAGAAATGCAAATGGAAACACAGTATCACCTTCACCTATCAGTTAGGAAGCGTGACCAGGAAGTTCTGGAAAGGGCAGAGGAAACGCGCACTCTCTGATAGTCCTGGCGGGAACTAAACAAGCGCAGCCAATCGCCAGACTGCCTTCTAGGTGACAAAAAATTTAGAAGGCACATTCTTCCAACAGGACCTTCTGCAGATATAGTCAAACATCTACACCAAGACTTGGGAACAGAGATGTTCACTGCAGCATTATTTATAATAGCCAAACAGCAGAAATGTCCGCTGTCCACCAATAAGGAATTAGCACAACCCCACGGTGGAATGTTTTGCAGCCTAGGACAAAAAAAAGAGCAGTAACACTTTATGGGCTGATGACAGTAATTAACGTAGCTGAATACTTACTAAATACTTACATGGATTATTTGATATGGAATCATCTCTAAAATACAGTGCTAACACGAAACAAAAGAAAAAGCAGCAGCAAAGAGTTAAAGGGTGAATGGTGTGCTCCCACTGCATTTAAAAAACACTCAGCTAGGGGCGCCTGAGTGGCACAGCGGTTAAGCGGTTAAGCGTCTGCCTTCGGCTCAGGGCGTGATCCCGGCGTTATGGGATCGAGCCCCACATCAGGCTCCTCCACTATGAGCCTGCTTCTTCCTCTCCCACTCCCCCTGCTTGTGTTCCCTCTCTCGCTGGCTGTCTCTATCTCTGTCGAATAAATAAATAAAATCTTAAAAAAAAAAACACTCAGCTGGACACACGTGTTTGTCTATCTACATAGAAAATTTCTGGAAGGATACACAAACAACGGCTTCTAAGGAGGAGGAACTAGGGATTCAGGGTGAGAGGGAGACTTACTGTTCGTGGAATATGGTTTTGTGTTGATCGCCTATCACAATGCTAATTAATAAAATCGCAAGTTTCAGAACCATCTGTATAGTATGATCCCTTTATATAGTCAAAAGAAATTTCTATCTATATGGAAACATACTTACACGTGCCTAGAACAGTCTGGGATGACAGGTGCCCACCATCAACACTGTGAACCCTGAAGAAGGAGGTGGAAAGGGTGGGGATGAGGAAGAGAGGGGAGAGGCGCTGGTAAAAACCAATCATGAGAAGCATACAGGTAGAAGACGCTTTTATAATAAAAATAGGAAAAGACAGGTTTTAAAATTTAGCAGACACCTGTTACGATATTAAGTTCATTAAGAATGGGTTTCATTAAATCACGTCAATTTCAACAGCGGTAAAGCGCAGTGATCGTGTTTTGCAGGTTAGCAGCCGAAGAACAGAATCACAGACAGTTAGGCTACAGGGAGCCTCAGTGTTCCCATAAGCCACCTAGGGTTCTGGTTCTGCCGACCAGGAGCCCGGCCCAGTGTGACTGCCCCCGGCTGGCTAATGACAACGCTGGGCGAGAGCCCAGTTCGTTCTGCTTTAGGTCAGGGTTTTTCCACCATATCGTGCTGGCCTTGACCATCAAACCTTCCAAGGGCTTCTCCACCCTGGGGCTCCCAGGACTGCCCACTTAACTTTGCCACTGCTCAGCAGCCTGTTAAAATCAGTAACAAGACTAGTAATACTAATTCAGAATTTTCCCAGAGACTCCCTGCTAATCTGGGAAAACTGGAAAATTAACCGATTAGGAATGCCTTCCTTCTTTTGTTTTATTTTAATCTACTGAGAGGACATGCCGTACGTAAGGAGATGGGGGAGAGGGGCAAAAGGAGAAACCACAGATTAACAGCCTGTCTGCATGGCGCACTTATTATACGGGGATTGTAGTTAACAAGAGGTCCAAGAATCATCCAGGCAAGGATCCTACTATCTGATGTGGCCTGATGGTAGCTGGAAGGCGTGACGGCAGCCAGGGAAGGACAAGTAGAAAACGGGGCACACAGTCAGTGGCCAGCGCTGGGACCTGCTCCTTCACCAAATGCATGAATAGCCGAGGAGGAAGGTCAGAGAAGACAAACCACAGGACTCTGGCTAGGCTGGTTTTACATCTAATTAAAGCCAAGTGATGGGGATGTACATGAGACGGGATGCTGACTTCATACTCCCAGTACTTACTACCAATGCTCTTTAGCCCAGCTTCCCCGCTGAAACTCCGTAAGCACTTGGATCCAAAGAGGAAGTGGAACCAAGATGCTGCTTCTCCCACACCATGCCCCAACCCCACTCCAGCTTCTGGATTTTCTCTTTATTTGGTATAAAGGCTTAAGAATTTTGGCAAGTCTAGGGCACCTGGGTGGCTCAGATGGTTAAGCATCTGCCTTTGGCTCAAGTCATGCTCTCCAGGTCCTGGGATCAAGCCCCAGGTCAGGTTCCCAGCTCAGTGCGGAGCCTGCTTCTCCTTTTCCCTTTGCCTGCCGTTCCCCCTGCTTATGCCCTCTGTCTGTCTCTCTCTCTCTCTCTCAAGTGAACAAATAAAATCTTAAATTAAAAAAAAAAAAAGAATTTTGGCAAGTCTTGCTTGTGAATTCATCGCTCTGGAGAAGGAAGAAAGTTTGCAGATACAATGACTTCTTGATGCCCTAACAGAAGAGACACAAGAGGACAGTTTAAGGTCCCAGAGGCCAGACTTTTCCGGCTTACATGCATTTCATCCTTTTAATTTTTTTTTAAGGTTAACAAGCTGTACTGAGCATTCTTTATGTACCAGGACAGGTCCTTACCTCCCTCAAAGCACTGACCACATTCTGCAAGTACTATTTCAATAATGTCATTTTCTGTGTGCTTTGATGTAACTTCTTTACATGATGATAAACTCCATAAGGACTACCTGTCAGTTCTCCACAGTAGCTGGAATTTTTACAATAGTGACAAAATAATAAGAAGCAGGTAACCCTCAAGGAAGACTCACTACACACAAGCACCCTCTTGGCACATCATTGAACCCTCATGACAATCCTATAAGCCAGGGGTACTTCTATGATCCCTATTTCAGATGACAAAAACAAAAAAACAAAAAACAAGGTACAAAGAGGTTAAGTAACTTGTCCAAGGTCACACAGTTAGTAAATGTTGAAAACTACCCATGTATTCAACACCACCCCCCAGGAGGAGGGGCTGGTCCTGTGAGGTGCTTTAAATTGACTTCTTCCGGCTTTTACAGCAACCTTGCAAGGTAAGCATATTTAGTCCTACTCAGATAATGAAATGAACGTCCAGAAAGCCTAAGTTGCTCTTTGACCTTGAGGAAGTGGCAGAGCTAGGCCTCAATGTCAGTTCCATTTGGTTCCCAAGCCAGTGTTGTTCCCGCTACACCAATGGACTTGGTGAAGCAGAAAAACTTCCAAACAAATTGAGAGGGGGGAGGGTGACGGGAGACTTCTTTAAAGTTACCCATTATGCATTTTGCCAGGTATGGGCATTCAAAACAACCAAAACCAATAAAAGTACCATCTACTTTCATCACCGAGGAGACAAAGCAAGGAGACCTTAACGGGGAAACCTGGAAAGAATGTAAGAAGACTATAAATCAGAAAATCCCTACTGACCTCAACACTGTCTTGTCCTTACTTTGCTCACCATTCCAGGCACCAGCAAAAAGTGTCAAGGGCAAGTACGGTGCTTGAGAACCACGTGACCTCCGCTGAGCCTCTCCCTAAAATCTACTTGGTCAGCCCCCACCGACACCCCTCGGTTACAGTGATTGCTGCACCTGTCTATCCACCCACCTGTCTACCTATCTTTCTCCCCCCCACCATAAGACAAAGGGGAGAAAAGTTATTTATAGTTTTTTAAAAATCATTTCTTTTTTTTTTTTAAGATTATTTATTTATTTGACAGAGAGAGAGAGACAGCCAGGGAGAGAGGGAACACAAGCAGGGGGAGTGGGAGAGGAAGAAGCAGGCTCACAGCAGAGGAGCCTGATGTGGGGCTCGATCCCATAACGCCGGGAACACGCCCTGAGCCGAAGGCAGATGCTTAACCGCTGTGCCACCCAGGCGCCCCTTTAAAAAATCATTTCTATAGCACTTCTCCCTAGACCCCAAAATACCTTTTTATACTGAACCCCTTTGTAAAGAGATTTTTTTTTTTAATGCTCCTTAAAGTAGTAAAGGTGCAGCCTCTGAGAACCCAACAAAAAGACGAGTGTCACGTTAGGCCAATTCTAAGAATAATTTTACCACTACCTGACATTTCACATGCAGCCCTCCCGTGGCACAGGACTTTTCTCAACCAGCGGAGCGATGAACAACTCCTGTCTCCAAGAAACACAGTGAATAGAAATTACTGTTTTTCAGCAATTTTCAACTCTCTGGCTGCAGGACTTTGGTTTATGAATTGCAAACTAACCAATTCAAAAGCACGGAACTTTCATTTTAACTTCACATTTGTTCTTGCCAGGAGAAAATACTTTTTCCAAGAAAGAGAAATAACATCTTATGCCTTCACTCCACGAGTTTAATTGTTTCGAAGGCATTTTCCGAGGACTTATCTTTCTGGCAATCCCCAGTGTTCTTTGGAAAACTGCAAAAATGCATAAATTTACTAGGTAAAGTGCCGTCAACTCTCAACTACCCAACACAGTAAGGAAATGTGGTATCCAAATATTCACATTAAAAAAGTCACCCAACATTAATTATGCCTCCAAAAAAAAAAAAAAAGGATTAAACAGTCACTCTGTTGGCGATTTACAGACCAAAATTTTTCTAAGAATTACAACATCGTAAAGTATACCTAATAAACCACAGTGAACAGTGTTTAATCTTTCTGATGATTAAGGAGGGTCTTGAGGATCTGCATTATAAACAGGATTTGTCTTGGCATGAGAGCAACATGCCAATTATTAGGGAATTCTAGTTGAAGACATGCCAGGTGACAGATGACTGTATTATTTCTACTACAGTAGAACTGGGCCTTTAAACAACTGGCTTTGGGGCCAGCCAGCCCTGACTCTGGGTCCAAGCTCTTCCATTTCCCAGCTGTGGGGTCTGGAGCAAGTTACTTTAGCCCCCAGATTCCTCTCCTCGGTGTAAAACACTCCTCTGCTGGGACGCTGGATTCCTTTTCCAGCCCCGCCCATGTCTTGGGGAGCAAAGGCTGACCTGGCCTCAATACCTTTTTTGTAAAGAAAATAAGGAACCATCAACAGAAGTAGCTAAATCCGGAGGATGACTACCATCGAGTTATTTAAAATAGCTGAGAAGACGAAGGTCAAGGGAAGGGAAGATGTGGGGAACAGAAAGAGAATTAAAAAGAGGCCTTCATAATAGAGAAACTACCTCCTTTCCACTCTATCAAAAGAAATGGCCTCCCTGAAAACGCAGAGGGCTTGAGCGCCCCCTTGGGGTGGGTGACGGGAATTCCATCCTTAGTATGGGTCGCATTTCCGCCAGAAAGAGACCCCCAATTGTTTGAAAAAATACTTAAGATTTCAAAGAATGCTGCTACGGTCCAGCTGAGTTTCTGCTTTATCCTACAACATTCTAAATTATCCACAGTAATGTCCTTAAATATTTTCATAATGTGTTTAATAACTGTTCAATATTTCTAAATATTTTTATATATTTTTCATGCTTCGTTCAGCAAATTCTGAGATGACCACAAAACCAAAGTCTATGAGATTTCAAAAGATGGTCAGGCTGAAAGCATTCAGAACAAAGTCAAGGCAATTATTACTGCCACATGCTCCTCTATAACTAATAACGAGCAGAAGTTACTAATAGAAAAAAGTAAGAGTTCTTAATTTTTTCTTTTTTGCCCTCTAGTTTAGCACATAAATATTACAAGATGCATAATAATCAGTTACCTTAATGGAAGTTGGCAAATACATAGCTGTTAATATTATATCATTAAAGGACTATTTAGTTACCTTCCTAACGTACGTGCTTTAGGAAATCAGCATGCACACCTGGACCTCACGTGTAGACAGTAGCCAGGCCAATCAGAAACCATCTGAGGTCTACATGCTACGACTTGCTGATTTGGATAAAACAAAAACCCTTTTTATAATAGATGTGCAGGGGGCGCCTGGGTGGCTCAGTAGGTTAAGCGTCTGCCTTCGGCACAGGTCGTGATCCCAGGGTCGTGGGATCCGGCCCCCTGGGTGGGATCCCTGCTCAGTGGGGAGCCTGCTTCTCCCTCTCCCTCTGCCACTCCCCCCGCCATGCACATGCGCTGGAGTGCACATATGTGCACTCACTCTCTCAAAAATAAATAAAATCTTAATATATATACACACACGCACACACACACACATATGTATATACACACATATATAATAGATGTGCAGTAATAAATGATACCAGATGGAGGGTAAAGTTACAAACTAAATGTATCAGAATATTCCAGTTGTGTAAAAAATAAGGCCCCCATTGTTTATTGAAATTAAGCTTTTACTTGAAACCTTAGTGTGCTAGTAATTGAGTATTTGGAAAATCATGCAATTAATCTAAACAAACCTCCCTGGTCGCATGAAGGGGTTACACTTGGGAGAAAACACTTGTTAAAACATTTTCTATCATTTTGTCAAAAAGCTGTATGCCTACATTTTCCCATTTAAAATCAGGCAGTAATAACCATTTCTTGAGATACTTAAATCTGGCTTTTTGGTATGAACTGATAATTTGAAGAATTATCTCATCGGAGAGGAGCAGTTTGAGGCCAGTTTTCACACCAACATAAACTCAGGTTTAAAGGATTGGTCTATGGGGTGCCTGGGTGGCGCAGTCGTTGGGCGTCTGCCTTCGGCTCACGGCGTGATGCCAGCGTCCTGGGATCGAGCCCTGCATCAGGCTCCTCCGCTGTGAGCCTGCTTCTTCCCCTCCCACTCCCCCTGCTTGTGTTCCCTCTCTCGCTGGCTGTCTCTCTCTGTCAAATAAATAAATAAAATCTTAAAAAATAAATAAATAAAAAATAAAGGATTGGTCTAGGTAACAGGTCACATGAATTTTCCTAAACTGATCAGATTATGAACTTCTAAAAAAAAATAAAAAAGTTTCCATACTTGACAGCATTGGTGGGAGGTTGAGATGGTCGCACAACTCACTTCAAGCAAGTGCTCCCTGCCCACCTCCCCGCTCCCCCCGCCCCAAAACTCCCAAACCAGGGGCAGCGTCTGTGCTTCTCAAGAGTAAGAAGGCCAACGAGTCCCCTCCCAATTATCTCCATAAACAGGGATAAATCCCCGAAGACGTATGATTTCTCCTCTTGGAAAAGAAACCGGACCACTCAAAACTCTGGACACTCCAGCATAATCACAGCTCAGGCTTATCGTAGAAGGTCTCCTGCCACAGCGGCAGCTCACTACCCTTGGGCAGTCTATAGAGAGGGGGCAGTGCGGGGCTCGGGGCAAACACAGCACCAGCAGAAAGCACTCGCTGCCTCCCACAGGTGACACCCAGATAACGCCCAAGTAAGTTAATGCCTTCAGTATGTCTCACTTCCCCAGCAATATTCACTGTAAGCCAGGTAACAGACACTCAAAATAGAAATCGAGATTATAGGCAATATTTTGGAAACCAGGTCTTCCTCAAGCTGTGGAAAAATCTGGGAGGCCCAGATTCCTTCCTTTCTTAAAATAAGGCTGCTTTCCCTCCCACTCCAACAAAGAGGTGGAAATGTTTACATGGATACATCTGACGTGTAGACACAGCTCTTAGCAGCAAGTCCTTCAAAAGGGCGATCTTATCCTTGAGATTCTGCAACAAAGTTCTGATTGTCACGGTAAGCTGGAAAGAAAAGAACACATCCTAAGTATGCCAGTCCAGAGATGTACGATCTACTAAAAATATCATGTAAACAGACTATGATTCCTTCAAAGGCGAGCTGGCAGGGATGACTAACCTCCCCGTGACACGCTCAGGGCTGGAAGGTATCTAAACGTCGGTCCGGCCACCCACCTGAGGCTTGTGTCCACTCTCTGATGTGACCGGGTGGTAAGCGGGGCCACACCTGAATAGATATTGACTGGAAACGGCCACTCGGCCCTCACAGTCCCAATTCTGTCCCCTGGGCGTCTACCCTTCGATTCTATTTGTCTACCGTGGAGCCATGCAGGAAATGGGCTTCCCTCGTCTTCATTCACCAGTGAAAACCCTCCTAGTTCCCTCAACCTTGCTTCAAATGACAAGATGTCAAGTCCCACTGCCATCCCAGCCAGTCTTCTCTAAACACACTGGTACACTTAAAATCCATTTAGAAGTTTTACAGCACTGTGTTCTTAAACGTTAACCACACGTGAGGGGCGCCTGGGTGACTCAGTTGTTAAGTGTCTGCCTTTGGCTCAGGTCATGATCCCAGGGTCCTGGGATCGAGCCCTGCATCAGGCTCCCTGCTCAGCGGGAAGCCTGCTTCTCCCTCTCCCACCTCCCACTCCCCCTGCTTGTGTTCCCTCTCTCTGTCAAATAAATAAATAAAATATTAAAAAACAAACAAAAAACTACACATGACTTTTTTTCCAAGAGTGTGTGAATTTTCTCAATCATTCTACAGGCCCAGAGGAAATTTTGGTTTGTGACTCTGAGTGCTGCTCTGAAGGATGGAGGAAGGTAGGGAAGAGAGCTCTCAGGAATTGAGAAATATGAAACATAAAATTGCCCATGTAAATTAAATCCTGTCAGCCATGGGTGAAATCAGAGAGACGTTTCAAAAGACAGACTACCACAGATTTCATTTCCTACCTTGTTCAGAGTATCAATTACAAACCTGCAGTGGAAGCCGGGTCTCCCTCCCTAGATTAGCAGAGTCACATGAAGGAAAAAAATACAGCAGGACACCAGAGGCTGCCGAGGGCTACACACATCAAGCAACCCTCAAAGGTATCGGCAGCCAAGAAAAGTCTAACCTTAACTATTATGATACCTCTGGGAACTATGGAAAAACCACCCACAATGCTTAAAAGGAAATAATAAGGAAAGCAGAACTCCCCTCATTCAAGAAATAAAGAGCAAAATAAACAAACAAAAAAAGTACCCCCCCCCACACACACGCACGTTCAACCTAAGAACAGTCTACAAAATTAAAGCTCAAAAGCACTCAAGGTAAGAAAGAGAATGTGGCCATTAAAGAAGTATGATTGAAATCTCAATCTGTTAACAGAGGAAGAGAGCCATCATGATTTATTCAAAGCAAAAAAAATCAAGTCATAAAATGAAATGTCATCCACGTTGAGAAAAATCAATCCACGAACTAAACACTTTAAAATGTCAAGGGCAGTTATCTCTAAGTAGTGGGATTTTAAAAAATATCTTATATGAAAATGATTACTTCTATAATCAGGACAAGTTTTCCATCATCATAATTTAACAGAAACTTTCCAAAGCACAGAAAAAGATGAAAAGCCTAATTCGTATTTTAACTTAAACACAACCCTGGTAACAAGCACTGACAGAGATATTGGGTAAAAAAAGAAATCACATGCCAATCTCCCATAACGATTATAAAATATAACAGTCTTTAAAGAAATTGGCAAAGCAAATTCAGAATTATGTTAAAATGACAATATACCATCACTAAGAAGAATTTATCCTAGTAGTTTAAAAACAGTTTGATGTTAGAAAATCTAATAATAAAGCTGGCAGTGTTAATGATTAACACAGCATAGAGGGAATTAATTAAAAACAAAACAGAAACAAAGAAAGAAAGCTAGGAATCAAACACTACTGCCTCAACTACAACATTACTCAACTTTGGTCTAGAAGTTCTAACCAATGCAATAAGACAAGTTAAAGAAATACACAAGGGCTGGAGAGAAGGAGAGGAAATTCATTATTTCCAAATGGATTAGTTTGTTTGAGAAAACTAAATGAAGCCACTGACAGATTACTAGAAACAGGAAAAGAAGTCTGTACAGTAATCAACTGTAAAATGAAAAAAATCAAGGGCGTTTCTAAATTTAAGTAATAGGTGGAGTGACTTTTTTTTAATTATTATTTTTAAACATCATTAACAATGCCAACAAAATCTAAAAAATATTGAGCACAATGCCTGGCTCACAGTGACTGTGCAGTAAGTAACTGATGGAGGAATGAGTAAAAGAAAACACTTAATATTACAAAAATGTAAATGTCCCCCCATTTAATCTATAAATAAACTACACATCTATTCAAAGTCCCATTTGGAGATCTTTTATTGGAAAAGAGGTGGTAACTGAGGCACAGTACAAAAGAATTTTAATGACACTATGCAGAATTATTCTAAACCATGGATAAAGGGAAATATAGAAAGACAAGGAATATGTGTGATAGAGGGGGATTTTAACAATCAGACATGAAGTCTTTATAAAAACTACAAGAGTAGGATGCTGGCAGTTACCAAAAGCTTCAATAGTGCAACAGAACAGAAGGTCCAGGAACGGAGCAGCTGCACAAAAATTCAGTGAATGAAATACGGAATCTGGGGGGGGTGGGGGGATGGGCTAGCTCAGTGACGGGTATTAAGGAGGGCACGTATTGCATAGAACACTGGGTGTTGGGGCGCCTGAGTGGCGCAGTCGTTAAGCGTCTGCCTTCGGCTCAGGGCGTGATCCCAGCGTTATGGGATCGAGCCCCACATCAGGCTCCTCCGCTATGAGCCTGCTTCTTCCACTCCCACTCCCCCTGCTTGTGTTCCCTCTCTCGCTGGCTGTCTCTGTCTCTGTCAAATAAATAAATAAAATCTTAAAAAAAAAAAAAAAAAAGAACACTGGGTGTTATACGCAAACAATCATGGAACACTACATCAAAACTAATGATGTACTGTATGGTGACTAACATAAGCATAATAAAAAATAAAATAAATAAATAAATAAATAAATAAATAAAAGTATGGGATCTTTCATACTTTGGGGGAGTAAGGTAAGGAATAATTTAACAAATGGGGAAAAAAGTAAATTTAGATGCCCTCAACACACCAAAATAAACTTCAACTATTTTAAAGATACGTGTTTAAAAATAAAACTAAAGGAAAGCTTAAAGAAGATTTAGGTGATCAGATAAAATATTTATACAATCTCTGGGTACGAAAGAACTTTCACAGCCTTATCTCCCCTCTTTCTAGAAGAAAAGACCACAAATAAAAATACTGAAAATTTCAAATAGAGTTTAAAAACAAGTACATGTCAAAAAAAATGTCTATAAAATCAAAAGCCAAATTAAGAGAAAAAATATTGGTACCAAATATGCCAGATCAAGCTTTAATACACTCAACATACACATAAAGAACATTGAGATTAAGAAATAACAGGTTAGGTTAAGGACATATACTGGCAATTCACAAAGGAAGAAACATAAGTAACCAATAAATACATGAAAACATGTTCAATGGCATAAGTAATTTAAAAAATGCATAATAATCTATTGTATAATTTCACCTAACAGAATGAGAAAGATTTTTAAAAGACAATCAGTATTGGTACGGAATTATATGTACAAGAGGCTTAAGATTTCATACGACCTAAATCCAGAAAGTCTACACTGAGAAAATTACTCTCATGTGGGCAATAATTTAGCCACACCAAAAACTCATTTACAATTAGAAATAATCTAGGGGCGCCTGGGTGGCACAGCGGGTAAGCGTCTGCCTTCGGCTCAGGGCATGATCCCAGCGTTCTGGGATCGAGCCCAGGCTCTTCTGCTATGAGCCTGCTTCTTCCTCTCCCACTCCCCCTGCTTGTGTTCCCTCTCTCGCTGGCTGTCTCCATCTCTGTCAAATAAATAAAAAATCTTAAAAAAAAAAAAAAAAAAAGAAAGAAAGAAAGAATCTAACTATCCAAGAAGATACCAGTTAAATAACTCGGAGATCCAAACGTAGAAAGTGAAACCATACATTTATTAGAAGAAAACAGGAATAAATTCCCTCACGTCCCAGAAGTAGCAAAAGTTATGAGTGGAAATACGGAAGCAATTAAAGATCGTTAACCAACTCTGTTTAAAAAAACCAAAACTTTCACATAGCAGATGATGCCATGAGCAAAGCCAAACAAATGATAAAATAAATTACAATCTATCACCAAGAACTAAATCTCCATATTATATAAGGAACTCTTAAAGACTAAAAAGACCAACAATCCAATAAAAAATGGGCAAAAGACAAGAACTTCTCAGAAAAATGTATATAAATAACGCTTAAGCATGTGAAAACATACTTCCCTTGATTCGCATATGAAAAAATGCAAATTTGAAACGCCACTGAAATACCATGTCTCACTTATCTGACTGGCAAGAACTCGGGAGACTGACAACACCATCTGTTGGCCAGCCAGGGAAGAAATAGAAACTTGTGCTCTGCTGGTCAGAGCGCCAAAGGTAAGCACCCCTGTGGAGGGGAATTTGGCCACAGATGAAAAAAAATCACACACGCCCTGGTTCTGAGAATTCACCCTTGTAAGACACCTCCACAGATATAAGAGGGGAAAAATAAAGGTATTTATTGCAGCATTATTTGTAACAGCAAAATAGTAGAGACAATCCCCACATCCATCCTTAGACAGGTTAAACGGACCACAGCACGCCCGTGTAATAGAGTATTACATAGCCCTAAAGAAGAACAGTGACGATCTCAGTGAATTAATATGAAGGGATCACTACAATGCAGCATTAAATAGAAAGAGCAAGATACAAAAGAGTATCTTTTGTGTAAAAGGAGGAGAAATGAGAACACACACACACCAACAGATGCTTATTTCTGCAAAAAGTAACACGGGAAGAATAAACCAAAATTCATGAAACTGGTTACATTTAAGACACACTAAAAATTAGTATAATAAACCCACAATTATATGGTCAATTAATCTCTGAAAAAAAAAAAGGAAAGAATATCCAATGGGAAAAAACACGGTCTCTTCAACAAATGGTGTCGGGAAAACTAGACAGCAACATGCAGAAGAAGGAAACCGGACCACTCTCTTACACCACACACAAAAATAAACTTGAAATGGATTAAAGACTTAAATGTGAGACCTGAAACCATAAAAATCCGGAAGAGAGCACAGGCAGTAAAAATTGGCCATAGCAACGTTTTTCCAGATATGTCTCCTAAGTTAGGCAAGGAAAAAAAAAGCAAAAATAAACTATTGGGACCCCATCAAAACAAAAAACTTCTGCACATCAAAGGAAACAATCAACAAAACAAAAAGGCAATCTGAGTGGAAGAAGATATTTGCAAAGGACATATCTGATAAAGGGTTAGTATCCAAAGTGTATAAAGAACTGATACAATTCAACACCCCCAAAACAAATAATCCAATTAAAAATGGGCAGAAGACATGAACAGACACTTCTCCAAAGAAGACATCCAGATGGCCAACAGACACATGAAAAGATGCCCAACATCACTCATCATCAGGGAAATGCAAATCAAAACTACAAGATATCACCTCACACCTGTAAGCATGGCTAAAATCAACAACAGAAGAAACAACAGGTGCTGGCAAGGATGTGGAGAAAGGGGAACCCTCATGCACCACTGGTGGGAAGGCAAACCAGTGAAGTCACCATGGAAGCAGTATGGAGGGTCCTCAGAAAGTTAAAAATACAACTGCCCAATGATCCAGTAATCACACTGCTGGGTATTTACCCAAAGAACACAAAAACACGAATTCAAAGGGGTACGTGCCCCTCGATGTTTATAGCAGCATTGTTTACAACAGCCAAGCTATGGAGGCAGCCCATCGACTAATGAATGGGTAAAGAAGATGTGGTATATCTAGACAACGGAATATTACTCAGCCATTAAAAAGAATGAAATCTCGCCATTTGCAACAACATGGATGGAGCTAGAGAGTATAATGCTTAGTGAGATAAGTCAGAGAAAGACAAATACCATGTGATTTCACTCACAGGTGGAGTTTGAGAAACAAAACAAAGGAAAAAAGGGAAAACAAAAAAGAGAGACAAATCAAGAAACAGATTCAACTATAGAGAACAAACTGGTAGGTTATCACAGGGCAGGTGGGGGGGTGGAGGAAATAAGTGATGGGGATTAAAAAATACCCCAGGGGCGCCTGGGTGGCACAGCAGTTAAGCGTCTGCCTTTGGCTCAGGGCGTGATCCCGGCGTTATGGGATCGAGCCCCACATCAGGCTCCTCTGCTATGAGCCTGCTTCTTCCTCTCCCACTCCCCCTGCTTGTTGTTCCCTCTCTCGCTGGCTGTCTCTGTCAAATAAATAAATAAAATCTTAAAAAAAAAAAAATACCCCAAAAAATGAATATAAACAGATGCAAAGGATAGCATAAAACACAGAAAAAAAAGAATCCACTCTAATAATTTTAGAACAGAATAACCTCAGCATTATTAGTGGAATATTAGTATTAAAAAGTTAAAAAAAAATAAAGACAAATTCAAACTTAGTGTTTGTGGTGGTACTTGTGTGGTAATTCTGAAACTGTTTTCTGTAAACTGTAAGACAGGCCAAATGAGCAAAAAGATATCTCTGTTTTTGGAAACCAAAGTTCTGACTGCTGGAAAAGAAAAATACGAATTTGGAAAGGGGAAGGTTAGACAGAAACTCGTGGTGTTGGACTTGAATCGAAAGTGCTAGTACAAATTCATGAGTGTCTAAAAAATATATTTCCTAGCCAAATCCTGCCACAGTTTTTGTACAGCCTGCAAGCTATTTACGTTTTTACACGTAAAATGTAAAAAAGGGTATTATCCTTTTGGCAAGGACAGATCCTCCAAGAGGTGAAGATGTCACCTCTTGTCCTGCAAAGCCTGGGAGATTTACTGCCTGGGGTTTAACTAGACTATGGAACTGTTAGAAACTTTTAAGGCTAAGGAGGAGAAATTAAACGGGTGTCATGCTTCACTTAACCTCAGTTATAACGATTAACTGATTCATTGTAATGTCAATTCCACAATCGCAAGTTTGGAGGCCGTTACACACTTACACCCACACCCACACCCACACACACACACAGAGCCTCAGCAGTAGGAGGGCTTCCCGACCTCCAAGCTCAAACAAATCATTTCAAGTACTAATTTCCTCCTGCTCTTACCTTGATTGTATTTTCACCATTTCTTTCATACTGATTCTGCTGTTGGATTTTCTCGGCAATCTCTTGTGCAATTTGGCAGGTAGAATCGTATGTGGAGAACCTGTGTCCAAGTCATAAAGGGAGAAGAATGTTTAAGGTCCTTTAAAAGAAGATTTCCGCATTATCTGAGCTTCAGTTTTTTAATTCTAGCCACAGAGCCAAACAGGAGGGGAGGGTAGTAATAGTGACAGTCATAGGGACACGTTGTCGCTATTACGGTAAATACGATGAGCCGGGCTCTATCCTGAATGCTTCATTTCTAATAATTCACTGAATCCACACAAAAACACCAGCAGACGGGTCCCATTACCATCTCCACCTTACAAGGGAGAAAATCAGGCACAAAGAGGTAGAAAGACTTGCCCGATTGGTACTGCCAGCTGCAAACCAAGGCTGTCCGGCCCTGAGCCTCCGCTCCTAACCGCTTTGCCATTCTGCCGGTGGTAACGTGTTTGCATTCATTCACTTCTAGAACATTCGGCCAACATTTATGGAGAGGCTCCTCGGTACCAAGTACCGTTCCAGGCCCTGGACAACAGAGCAGTGAGCAAAATGGACCAAGTCCCTGCTTGAGAAGCTTAGCAAAGGGAGAAAGGTATAAGATAAATAAATATGCGATATGTCAAGCGCTAAGAAGAAAAAGCAGCATAAAAGAACACAGAGTGTCAGGCAAGGTGAGGAGGGCACCCAGGCGGGGTAAGAGCTTTACAAAACAGGAACAGCAAGTACTGTTTATCCTACAACAAAGTGCTCTAGGGACATGGGACACACACCCTCCTGACATCTAAGCTTAGGAGAATTCTCTCAAACAGTTGGTGGGGGGAGCCTGGGTGGCTCAGTTGGTTGAGCATCTGTCTGCCTTTGGCTCAAGTCCTGGGATCGAGTCCCACACTGGGCTCCCTGCTTAGCAGGGAGCCTGCTTCTCCCTCTCCCTCTGCCATCCCACCGTCCCCCCCCTCCACTTGTGCTCTCTGGCTCTTTCTGTCAAATAAATAAATAAAATCTTAAAAAAAAAATTTGCTGAGTTTCTATTTGGTATTCAAAGCGCTGGAGACTTTGAAAAATTCACAATGAACTCCCAATCGTCTCTTATTTTATCCTTTTGGGACGACCTTTTTACTTTCCATTTGTTTCACAGGGAAGACCTAAGTATGCATGCACCCTGCATCTCTCCTACCAGGCGGTCTGCTCGAAACAACCAACATATTTTCCAGGACTGCCCCAGTATCAAATATTGGAAACTGCTGCTTGACCTAATGTCCCAACTTCTTCTTGAAAAAGTAAATGATCCATTTCTTAAAATCTTTGAACTCCGACACGTTACTCATACACTGAGGGAACTTGGCAAATGTGTTTCTCAGCGATGGAAAAAGATAATCTCCAACCGCATCCCTTGGCGGTCTTACTATAGTAGTTAGAGCAATGGGTAAGTGTTGAGTCCCTGATCCGGGCCAGGTCCTGAGCTAAGAGCGTTACATTCAGAACTTCACGTCCCATGATAGGATCTTTAACAACTCTCCACTTACACTAAGCAGCATCATGTATATACACGTGTAAGTATATATAAGTATATACGTGGGTATGTTCACGTATACAGAAAAAGAACAGGTGATACAACACATAATTAAGAAAATAGGAGGGAAGGGGCGCCTGGGTGGCTCAGTCAGTTAAGTGTCTGACTCTTGATTTCAGAGATAGAGCCCCGCATCAGGCTCCGCAATGAGTTTGGAGCCTGCTTGAGATTATCTCTCTCTCTCCTTCTGCCCCTCTTCCCAACAAAAAGAAAGAAAGAAAGAAAGAAAGGAAAGAAAGGAAAGAAAGGAAAGAAAGGAAAGAAAGGAAAGAAAGAAAGAAAGAAAGAAAGAAAGAAAGAAAGAAAGAAAATAGGAGGGAAGCTGGTAAGGAAACTGGGTCCTGGCCCCAGCGTTGCCCCATCTTCCCTTCTCCCCTCCATACTGTCCTCTCTGAAAAGAGGAGCTTAGGTCTGGCCTCTGTGGTCCCAAACCATACCTATGAAAATCACTAATAAGGTATGATACAGCTCCTGCCAAACGTGGAGCATACATGGTAAGTCCTTCTGGAATCTGGAAGTGAGAGGAATAACTCAGCAGAGGGCAGTCAGACTTGACAGGGCTGGGCCAAGAGGGTAAATCCTGGGCTGAACCACAAGGTTGAAGCAGGAAGGAGGGGCACATGCTAGACTTGGCAAAGAGCACAAGCAGCGAGCATGGGTGAAAGGAAGGAAATGGAACGAAATGTGCCTGGTACATTCGGCTGAGCAGCCCTGGGTGGGAGAATATGGTATCAAAGAGTCAAAAGGTACAGATGCGTGGAAGCTAGTTTCTGCAAAGCCTTGAATAATCAGGTGAGACTTCTGAAAGAGGGCTTCGGAGCTGAAGGGGCGCTCACATCCAGTGAGCCCTTGAAGCGGTTCTGTGAAATGCAGAAGGCCAAAATCCCAGATGTTTTGCTCCCACTCCTCACGTTCCCCCGTTAGCCCTGGAAAGCGGTGGTTCTAAAACTTTGCTCTGGTGCTGGAATCACCGGGGGAATCTTAAAACAACAACATCACAGCCAAGTCCTGGCCCCCAGCCCCATGCATTCTGCTTAAACTGGAATGCAGTTTGACCTGGACACGAGGAATTGTGAAAGCTCCCCCAGGTCTTCCGATCTGTACCAAAGTTTGAGAACCACGGGCCTAGAGGTCGTGGGCAACCTCATCACAGTATCAAGCACACAAGTGCCTAAAGCACTGGTTTAGGAACCTGAACTCTTTTGCACAAATGGCTGGGAACGAGAGAGGTGTGGCGGGAGACCAGAAGACTTCTCCAGCTCTCTAGTTCTCTAACTGGTCACCAGTATATACTGTCGGCGGGGCGCAGAGCCCAAAGGATGGGGCCGCAGCATTAACACAGGGCATAAAAGCAATGCCAGAGGCATTTGAGAGAAAAACCAAAGATTTAACCATCTGATAGGAGTGAAGAAAAAGGGGACGATTGGAGTTTTCAGGCCTAAGTGACTCAGAGGATGGTGATGCCACGGCAGAGACGAAGGAGCCATAAAGGGGAGCAAAGAAGAAGTTCCCAGACTATGAACTGAGGCCCTGTTCTACCACAAAAACACTGACTGCACAGTTAAATTGACATATGTATGAGATTTACTTAGAAAAAAATGTCAGGGGGGAAAAGATGTGGAGGGCATAGATGATATAAGTGTGGCAGAATATTGGTAATTACAGGAACTGGGTGATGAGTATAAAGGGGTTCATTATACTATTCCACTTTGTAGATATTTTACTTCCAGAACACTTTTTAGAATAGACCCAAAAAAGGACCAACCAGAATATAAAACTGTTAAGGTCTGTTTAACTGTAAGTTTTCCAGAAATGATGTGGTATCAACGCATACATTGCCCCAGCAGTAAAGTTAATTAACTTTAGCAACGAACCAGTTAAGAGGCAGTAATCACTTGCTACTTCTATTAAAAAGTGAGCTTGCCACTTGCTTTGATATGCCATTAAAGCAGTCACTGCTATATTCCATTTTTTTTATCATTATGTTCAATTAACCAACATATATTCCATTTTTAAACATTAGACTATCACTCAGGAGTAAAGCATCACTGACCTACAATTTTTCAAGAGCACAAAGGCAAAGCTGTATGTAGTCAAGTCTGTTTTTACAGGTTTTTTCAAAGTCCCGTTCCATACTCCCTTCGGCCCTTCTGCTCAACGGCCCGCTTTGCAAGGTAGCTAACACAGCAGAGTTCCCTCACTGTTTCATGGTCAACAGTCAGATGAGAAAGCCGCTGGGTCAAACTACTAAAGAGTAACAGGGAACCGGATGTACTCTCAGCATAAACTGGGGAAGAGGCTTGGGGTCCAATGATTGCTTCCAGAAATCTAAATGGATAACCATCTCCAAGCTTTATTTCCTACCTTATGTGTAAAGTGAAGGGGTCAGCTGCCAGGAGGTGGAAAACAACTTAGAAATACATACCAAGGGCCTTAAAAATGTTCATATCCTTCAATCTAATAGTTCCACTTCCGGGAAGCAAACAGAGGAAATAAAGAATAGAACAGTGGCAGTCTTTGCAATAGTTAAACAAAACAAACTCTAACATTACAAAGAGGTACAAAGAGGGAAATAATTAAATAAATTATGGTTATTCATATGATGCACTATTATGGACCATAAAAAAAATCATGTTTTCAGTAAATATTTAATGACATGGTGAAATGTTCCCTGCTTTGTAAAACATGCAGGTTTCTCTCACTATCCAAAAATAGTCTTCCTACAAAACCTTTCCTTTTTTTTTAATTTTTATTTAATTTTTATTTATTTGATAGACAGCGAAAGAGGGAACACAAGCAAGGGGAGTGTGAGAGGGAGAAGCAAGCTTCCCGCTGAGCAGGGAGCCCGATGCAGGGCTCGATCCCAGGACCCCTGGATTATGACCCAAGCCGAAGGCAGACACTCAACAGCTGAGCCACGCAGGCGCCCCAACCACAAAACCTTTCCTAAGCCAAAATGACGTAAAGCAAAGGGGCCAACTACCATAAATATAAATTGAAAATTTTCTGAGCTTTTCTAGACCCAAAAAATTACCTCTCTTGGCTTTTCTGATAGCTTATGGCACATCTTGCTAACGGATACACAAAATAAACCAAGATAAAGCCCAGATGCTCACAGACACAGTTCAAAGCTATGACAGCTTGATGCTGAGATGCTGAGTGTAGTTCCCAGGGAAGGAGCTGGGGGGGGCACTCCCGCTGACTGGGGGGTGCAATGTCTCTATGACAGCTTGCTGCAAAACAAATGCTGAATGCTATTTTTGCTTTCCCCATTTTTTTCATAAACGCAAAAATGCTCTTCTGAATTCTTTTGGTTAGCAAAAACAGGTACTAAGGTAAGTCTTTTGTAAAAGCAAAGTGGCCTAATGTGAAATCTCAAGAAGCCAGAGATACTTGTACATGTATTTTATTTATTTATATATATAAATAATTTATATATTATAATTTTATATAAATATTTAAATGCAATATATAATATATAGATATAATAGATAATAAATATATATCAATATATAATAAATGCATATTATATAAACTAATGTTTTCATTTTAAAAATCAATAACGCCTATTATTCCAAATGATAGAGTTGAAGATGTGGGGTTCTTTTTCTCTGCAAATATTCAGTATTTATTAAATTTTCTATCAAGTGTTAAAATTAGGTGGAAAAAAATTAGCGTTAAATCAAGTGAGCCATTGGCCCAGGTCGCCTAAATCCCAGGCAGTGCTAACTTTGATCCTGCAACCCATTCTCCTAAGAGCCGCCTGCAACTTAAACAATTATAAATTATACCAAAAATATTAACAAGAACTTCATAACGCTATAATATGCTTTTAATATGAAACCAGGGGCGCCTGGGTGGCACAGCGGTTAAGCGTTTGCCTTCTGCTCAGGGCGTGATCCCGGCGTTATGGGATCGAGCCCCACATCAGGCTCCTCCGCTATGAGCCTGCTTCTTCCTCTCCCAGTCCCCCTGCTTGTGTTCCCTCTCTCGCTGGCTGTCTCTATCTCTGTCGAATAAATAAATAAAATATTTAAAAAAAAATCATGAAACCAATAAAACTCCAGTCCGACATGCCGTAGCAGTATGTTCCTTAGGATCAGAACTTGTGTCCTTTCATCATTCAGTCCTTGGGACTTCATTGTTGAAGGAACGACCCTTACCAGCTTTTTTTTTTTTTACTGCAGACGTGCGGCAGTAGCAACAGCCTACATGATACTGACTCAGGTAAGGGTTAAATGCCTTACAAACAAATGCGTAATTTCCCTCCCAGATTCCTCTAACTTTTTGAAGGGCCCACAAGATCTAGGTCTTAGTGCCAACTGGTTACTAACTGGCGGGTGACGGTGGATTCTGAACCTCGGTTTCTCCGCCTGAGAAATAAGGGGGACGTGCCCACATGGACCTGCATTCCACAGAAAGGTGACTCGGACTTCACTTTCCCGGGAGTCCAGGGAAGCCTGCACCAACCAGCTCAGCAGTCAGGACGCGCGGGAAATCCCCGCGGCCAGATGCAGCCGAGAAAGCCTAAAAGCATGTTTCCAGGATTCGCTATTAGCCGTCGACTCCCCGGAGTCCACCCAGTTCCCCACCCGGGCCACCGCTCGGAGCACCGAGGGTGGCGGGACGCGCGGCACGGCCCCCCTGAGCACGGGAAGGGGCCTCGCTGCCCCTCCCCTCATCCTGAAAGACTCCCCCGGCCCCAGAGCCAGGCTAGCGTCAGCTGCCCGGAAGCCCGGCCTCCCCCGCGGACCCTCGGCGCGGCCGCCCTCACCCGGGGCTCACCAGGGGTCCGGGGCCATCGTGCAGTCTCCGCCCGCCTTCGGACACTTCCTGCTCGCGGCAGCTGACTACGGCGGCCCGCGCGGCTCATACCCCGCGGTTCGGCCCGGGCGCGACCGGAACCCGGAGCTTGCCCCGGGAGCGTGCACCGGGGCCTCAAAAGGATGATCAAAAAAAGGGAAGCGGCCCCCAGGGAACGTTAGGCTGGAGCAATCTCATCTAATTTGCTCCCACTGAGAGATGCGAACAGCCCGGCGCAATTAAAATAAAATTGTTGTACAAAAATCTAAGCATTTTCCCGCGAAGGTGGGAGCATCTCAAGACCTCCAGCAGTTACCAGAAATTTCATCCTGCGTCAAACAAAAAATGAAAACAAAGCTGGACTGTGGGCATAGTTGCCCAACTGCATAAATTTACTAAAACTCAAAGTGAATTTTATATGTAAAGTGATACCTCAATAACGCTTAAATTCTTTTCAATCCTGCTTCAAACAAGGGACCCAAAGAAGTGGTCATTATATATTATTTTATAGCAGCCTTCCTTAAATGACACTCACTGTTTGATTTTATAGTTACGAAAAAAGTCACAGACGCTTTCCGTGGAGGGAAAGCGTGCACTCAGCGCCCCTAAATTTCCAGGGAAACAGGAAGGAAAAGAAACCCTCCTGTTTTTGCAGCGCGAGCTCGGGGCGCCGCCGCCGGCAGTCCGCGCTGGCGTGGGCCTGGTGCGCATGCGCACGTCCGTTACCATACCGACCAGGAGACGCTGCACCGCCAGAGGCCGAGAGGAGAGAGAGCCCAGTCTACTGGGGATGGAGAACCAAGTTTCGCTCAAAGCCGAGGTGGCGGAGCTGGAGCTTGAGGCCGTCATCGGCTTCAACGGTGAGGCCTCGAGCGTGTCTGGGCTGGGCGGTTTGCAAGCCCCGGGGACGAGTAGTGCAAACAGGGACCGTGGGACGCCGAGTGGCACACGGAAGGCAGCGCGGGACACTGGCCCGGGCCAAGCTCTCTCCTGCCCCAAAGCCCTGGGGAGTCACTTCCTCGCTCGAAGCCTCAAGGACTGGGATGGTTTCGCAGCACCTAAAAGGGACAAGGGCCTCCTCCCCGGGCTGGAGCATGAGTAGGGTGGCCGTAACCCTTCTCCCTCTGGTCAGCTCTGCCTTGGCCCTAAGCCCCCGCGCCGCCCCCAAAGCTGCCCGCCCCTCGGTAACCGCGGGATCGCAAAGTCTGGCCGGCCCCTGGGACCAAGAAACTGCTAGAATCCCAGCTGTCCCCATTCTGAACGTGAATGTGAGCAGCCGCTTTAGGGGATGGTCTTTCCCCTAACCCTAGAAGAACTCTTCGTGGTGAGGATTTCAGACCCCGATAAATGGCGGATAGGACGCCAAGGGGAGCTGGAGGGGAGAGATGCTCGGGTCCGGGAGGCCTGCTGGTTCTGCTCACCTCTTATTTAGGAGGGACAGTTATTTTGAACATTAGGGAGGGAAGTGCTCTTTGAGGTTGTGTGTGAAGGATGGAAACAAGCAATGCGTTGCACTTTAGAAAAACCAAACTTTCTTTTTTTCTAAGTGCGTCGTGTTGCCTGAAAGTTTTAACATTGTAGTAATGCAGATGCAGAACAAAGACTAAAATTTCGGGCACCTTTCTGGGACTTGGATCTTGACTCTTCGTTTTAGTTTAATAGTTTCTGATAGAAAAGTGGGCGCATAGTGCATCTGAGAAGTTGGCCATCTTTACCGCCGGTGACAAGGTCATTGGTAAAGGGAGTGAGTGACCTCCGAGTGCAGAGAGTCACACTAGTGACCAGAGCAGAGCAGCAAACACAGAGCTCTGCAACTGAGTTCATCCTGTTTCGCCGAGCTCTAAGAGTAAATATGGGGTCCATTATATTCCAGTGCCTCCCATGGCCATGACAGAGTTTAGCTTTCACACGGAAACGAATTAGAAGCCAGTGCAAAGCCCCTTTTCTCATTTTGACGCTAGAACTCCTTGGAGAATTACATTACAGTTTATGAATTTTAACTTAGGGTGTAAATGTGTAATAGCCCTTGACTGTTCTAGGTATTGTATTTTGACAGGAATTTATTATTTAAACAAACCAAATATAGTTGTACTGCTTATGAAAACATTTTATAAAGCTATAGTTATTAAGAATTTGGTATTGGCACGGGGCGCCTGGGTGGCACAGCGGTTAAGCGTCTGCCTTCGGCTCAGGGCGTGATCCCGGCGTTACGGGATCAAGCCACATCAGGCTCCTCCGCTATGAGCCTGCTTCTTCCTCTCCCACTCCCCCTGCTTGTGTTCCCTCTCTCGCTGGCTGTCTCTATCTCTGTTGAATAAATAAATAAAATCTTTAAAAAAAAAAAAAAAGAATTTGGTATTGGCACAAGAATAGTCACCATTTATCGATTGACTGGAGTAGATAAGCCCTTGATTATCCTATCATGCAAAGAGTTTCTAAACTAAAAACACCAACAATAAAACAATAGATCAAGGGTCTGCCATCCATAGCCTTTGGGCCAAATCTGGCCCTCTGCTCAGATTTTAAATAAGGTTTTATTGGAACCCAGCCGTGTGCATGTGTTTATGTATTGTCTATGGCTGCTTTTACACTACAATAGCACACTCTGGTTACTGTGGCCCATAAGGCCTAAAATATTTACTATCTGGCCCTTTTAAATATTTGCTGACTCCTGAAATAGATAGGAGGTAAAGAAATATAAATGGCTACTAGCTCAAAATGCTAAAACAACAAAACAAACAAAAACAAAAACAAAAAACCCAAACAAACAAAAACCCTGCTATTAAAACTATGACTCTTTTTTCTCAGACTGGCAAAGCTACAAATAGGGATAATAGTAAGGTGAGAATAACAAATGGTTCTCAATTACTAGTGCCAGTAAATTTTACAACCTTTTTGAAAGAGTTTGGTAGTACCCATTATGATTTTTAATGAGGATAATCTTTGGGCTTCCAAAATTTGAATCACTTATTCAAGTTTCCAAAAAGTCATATACTATGGGATGCACTGTGGTTTTGTGTATCATAGCTTAAATAACAGAGGAAACCGAAATGTCCATTGGTAAGAACTTGGTTTTAAAAAACTATTCCCGAGCACCTGGGTGGCTCAGTCGGTTAAGCATCTGCCTTCCGCTCAGGCCATGATCTCAGGGTCCTGGGATTGAGCCCCGTGTCGGGCTCCCCGCTCAGCGGAGAGCCTGCTTCTCCCTCTGCCTGCAGCTCCCCCTGCTTGTGCTCTCTCGCTCTATGTGTGTCAAATAAATAAATAAAATCTTTAAAAAAAATTGTAGTGCTGAAATGTTTTGGAATTAGACAGAGGTGGTAGTTGTAGGACAGTGTGAATGTACTAACTACCACTGGATTATCCACTTCAAAATGGTTTATTTTATGTTATATGAATTTCACCCCCATAAATTATTTTTAAAATTCTAGTCCTTTTTTTTAAAAGATTATTTATTTATTTATTTATTTATTTGACAGAGAGAGAAAACAAGCAGGGGGGGCAGCAGGCAGAGAGAGAGGGAGAAGCAGGCTCCCAGCGGAGCAGGGAGCCCAATGTAGGGCTCGGTCCCTGGACCCTGGGATCATGACCTGAGCCGAAGGCAGACACTTAACCAACTGAGCCACCCAGGCACCCCAAAATTATAGTCCTTTTGTACAACAAAATACTACATAACCCTTCAGGAAAATGAGAGATCTATAGGGAAATAACAAGGAAAGATGTCAAAGATATATTAAGTGTAAAATGCAGTTTGCCCAATGGTATGTATGGGATGAGCCTATTATAGTTTAAAGTGTGTGTGTGTGTTAGAGACAGAAGGACAGAGAGAGAGAGAGGTGGGGAGCAGTGGGGGTGAGTATGTATGGAGAAAAGAGGGAAATGTATTCATTCTAGGGGACATGTGTGATTTTGGCTACTCAGCATCCAGATATCCTTTTATTTGAGGAGAATCCCAAAATGGACAAGAGGGGTTTCTGCTGCCTTTGCTCAGGTCTTAAAAGGGGCAGATGCTTCCTCCCCTAACTCCTAGGCAGCCAGTTTGGAGACACGTGACAGCATCAGCTCAGCGGTGCAAAGTTCCCACCCAGAGTTTCCTCTCTTCAGGAGTGTGGCCTAAGATTAGAGTACTTGCCTTGGGCGTAGAGTGGGCTGGGAAGGAGAATTCCTTAATTTGTCACTTGTCGCCTAGGTCTCGCCTACCTGCTTGCTTACTGGTCCTGCCCCTTTTTCAAGTGT
This sequence comes from Ailuropoda melanoleuca, assembly GCF_002007445.2. NCBI lineage: Eukaryota > Metazoa > Chordata > Mammalia > Carnivora > Ursidae > Ailuropoda > Ailuropoda melanoleuca. The sequence continues at coordinate 3,896,822 of NC_048234.1, forward strand.
GATTTTCCACACTTCCTATCAGTTCTGTGAGCTGTTTGTATTCCTTCCATGAAATTATTTTTCCTGTTAAGTTCTGCCAGAAATGACCTTTCTTCTTTGCAACCAAGAGCCCTAATTATTAAATGCAAAGAAAATAAATCTGAAGAAATGGACATCTGCATGTTAATTTAGCAGTGGTTTACTGTGGGCAGGGGATATTACAGGGCTCTTTCACTTCTATCGTAAAACAGTTCAACAGAAATTTAGAAGGCCACAATAAATACCGAGTACTGCATGCAGAATTAGCAAATTTTCATACTTTTTCTTATTTGAGTTACTTTTTTTAAGAAAAAAAATTCACTTTTTAAGTCCTCTCTCCTGTCACACTATCCTATCCTTTCTCCCTGTCTATGGACACCACTATCCTGAAGTTAATGTGTACTCTTTCTAGCTATGTTTTTAAATTTTAGTGTACGTGTAAAATGTTAAATATGCTATATGTAAACAATTTAAAGTACAAAGTGGCATATTTCTAGATTTTATAGAAATATCATCCTGGACACATTCTGAAGCCTGCTTTTTTTTCTCTTTTAAGATTTATTTATTTGTTTATTTGACACAGAGAGAGAGAGCATAAGCAGGGACCTGCAGGCAGAGGGAGAGGGAGAAGCAGGCTCCCTGCAGAGCATGGAGCCCAATGGGGGACTGGATCCCAGGACCCTGAGATCATGACCTGAGCCAAAGGCAGATGCTTAACGACTGAGCCATCCAGGCGCCCCATCAACCGATCACTAAAGTGTCACTTTCGTGTCACTAAATACTTTAGATTTTTAACATAACTGGATGAATATATGGGCCTTTGCTGTTAGGATTTGTTCTTTTTGTGGCAAGATGAAGAAGTCATTTGCTACAACTCGTGTACACTTTAAGTCTTGTTTGTCACTGTTAGGTCCTTGATCTACCTGAAACGTATTGTTTGTGGATGGTGTAAAGCTGGGTCTAATTTTACTTTCTCCATATGGATAGCCATATGATTGCTTATAAGGTAACTGCAGCTGAATAAATATATATATATATATATATGAATAGATCACTCCCAAAGACACATACCTTAGTCTTTTGAGAACCTCCTGCATGAAAAAGGAATGATCTCAATTAAAGCAAGAGAAATCATTTATTCAATAAATATATTTGGCAATTGGAGCAAAAAAAAAATCTGTTTAGCTACTGGAATCACATTATGCATCAAAATAAATTCTGGAGGGAGTTAAATGTAAAAGATGATTTCATTAAAAGACCAGAAGACAATATTAATAAATATTTATGACTCTTTTCATGGAGTAGGAAATAGCCACAGAACGATTTTAAAATACCCAGGAATCACTATACTAAGAAATGTGTGAGATCTTTATGAGGAAAAATTGAAAATGCCACTGGAAACCCTGAAGGGAGACTTCATGGAAAAATACATCCCGCTTTTAGAAAGGAGATCAAATGTATTATTATAAAAATTATTTTTCCTTGATCTACACATTGAATACCATTCCACTTGAAATGATTTTTAACTTGTCAAGCTGACTTTACAGTTTATATTATAAAATAGTATCAGGCACAACCCAAAAAAATTCTGACCCAAAGTTGAGCGATAAGGAAGGACTTTGGTCTATTTCGTATTAAAACATATAACAAAGGTTTGTAATTCTGGAGATGGTTCTTGCAAATACCTGGAGGATGTGGTGGGGGGGGTCTCACACTGAGAGAGCTTGGTGCTCCTTTAGGTCGCCTGGTGCTGCCTTAGAACCAAATTATCTTTACCAAACTTCTGCCCCGAGGGAGTGAATTCACGTTCTCCCAGTGCACTCCGGAAGTCCTACTTCTCAGCATTACTAACATGGCCCTTGGGGACCTGGTCTCCAGCAGTGAGGTTGCTGGACCGGCATCGGGGCATCAGCGTCTCTCGAGAGCTTGTCAGAAATGCAGCGTCTCAGCCCCTTTCCAGACCTCAGATCCAAATCTTCATTTTAACTGGATCCCCTGGAGAGTTTATCCACATTAGGTGCTGAGAAGTGATCCACGAAGCTGAACTTGTCGGTGGAATAAAATTACATATATTACCCCACACACACACACACACAGAGCACATTTATTTTAGTTGAAATAAGGGTTATTCCAAAAGCGCTCTCTTTTGTATCCAACTTTTTAAAAATTGGCCACTTCTGCATTATTACTATTTTTTTATTTTATTACTATTTTTTACATTTTTACTATTTAAAAAAATTTTTTTTAAGATTTTATTTATTTATTTGACAGAGTGCATAAGCAGGGGGAGCAGCAGAGGGAGAGGGAGAAGCAAGCTCCCCACTAAACAGGGAGCCCCACATGGGGTTCCATCCCAGGACCCTGGGGTCATGACCTGAGCAGAAGGCAGACGCTTAACCAACTGAGCCACCCAGGCACCCCTATTATTTATTTATTTTTTTAAGTAAGCTCCATACCTAACCTGGGGCTTAAATTCACAACCCAGAGATCAAGAGTCACCTGCTCTGCTCTGCTAACTTTTTTTTTTTTTTTTTTTAATGATTACTCTTTTTAACCTCTCTGTTTCAGGACATGTGCCCACTGGCCTGAAATGCCATCCTGACCAGGAGCATGTGATCTACCCTCTGGGCTGCACGGTCCTGATTCAGGCGATAAACACTCAAGAACAGAATTTCCTGCACGGTCATGACAACAATGTCTCCTGTGTGACCATCTCCAAGAGTGGGGTTTACCTAGCCTCTGGACAGGTCACGTTCATGGGCTTCAAGGTGAATGAGCTGAAAATAGCTCCCTGTAAATCGATGGAGAGGTGCCCCCACCCTGGAAAACCCACCCCCCTTCTAGCTCAGCTCTGTGTTGGCACGCATCCTTCCCCTCCCTCTTCTTCCTCTTGCCTCCTTTGTGAGCTCATCTTCATTCCCTGGGGCTGAGAATAAAGTGTTTTTGGTGTTCGCACCAGATCCTGCAGCTTGCGGGCTGATAATGCTCAGGAACGGAAAGTCCGTGCTTAATTTATTTTGATTTTTATTTTTTTAGTCCCTGCTTAATTTAAAACTGTTGCCGGTTTCTTGCCTTGTGTTTGTAAGACAGGATCTAATTCCCAAAAAAAGTGCGATTACTGATTGTTTTCACCAAGACGAGGAGCTCTCCCCCCAGACTCTTCTGAAGCCGGTCTGTGATCTGACAGTATATTCTTGCCCCCAGGCAGACATCATTTTGTGGGATTATAAGAAAAGGGAGCTGATTGCCCGGCTGTCACTTCACAAGGGCAAAATTGAAGCGTTGGCCTTCTCACCAAATGATTTGTACTTGGTATCACTTGGAGGCCCAGATGACGGAAGGTAACGAACTCAACAGTTTATTTCTGGATATGTCATGCACCCTCTCCCCCCTCCCTCCCCCTTGCCCGACATTCTTTGTTGGCCTGTCCCTATTCAGCGGTGTGTTATGTGAAAAGCCTATGGAAAAAATACCCCAGGGCTACAGTTCTCAACCATCAGTGCGCATTGCAACCCACCAGGGAGCTTTATTTCCTGTTTTTATTTATTCATTCATTCATTCGAGAGAGACAGAGAGAGAGCACAAGCAGGGGGAGAGGCAGAGGGAGAGAGAGAGGCTGACTCCCAGGTGAGCTGGGATCCCAGGACCTGAAGATTATGACCTGAGCCAAAGGCAGACGCTTCACTGACTGAGCACCCAGGCGTCCCAGAGGAAATTTACATCTGTGTGAAGTTATATCTTGACAGCTCTCTTACTAGAGAGCAAGTCGGCATTATTTTCACGAGACTCCCCCCACCCCATCCTGTAAGCACGGATGCTTTCCCTGGGCCGTCCCCGTTTGAAGGTTTTTCATAAGACCTGTATCCAGAAATCAACCATTACCAGTCTCAGCTCAACTTGAAGCGGCCGCTCTCCATCCTGGGGGCACGCTGGGATCACCTGAGGACATTTTGGAACAGCTGAGGCCTGGATCCCATCCCCAGAGATTCTCGAGAGCTTGGCAATCAGGCCACCCCCACCCTAGCCCCTACCAGAGAGATGCCGGGAAGATGAATAGTGGCGGGGCGTGCAAGGAGGGTGGGGTTCTGCCCACTGGTTTCGCACAGGGGTCAGCCCTGAACCTGTGGGAGGGCACAGTGGACACACCAGGCTTCTCCGCAGATGACGAGGAACAGAAAGGATGCCGAGAATCGCACTGGACATTGTACGGTGTGTATGTACATAGATATATTTTTAAATATTTTGTAACCTGCTTGTGGAACTATTTTGCATTACCATGTAATAGAACGTGCTTCTTGGTTTGGGGGAGTGTTTTACATTTTCGTCTCAAATTTTATTTGTTAAAAATATTTTTTTCAAGTACAACGAACAGGGTTATATTCGCTTCAGGTGCACAATATAGTGATTCAACAGTTCTATACATTATCGGGCCCTCGGGCTGCCTCCAGATCTGGGCTGTTGTAAATAATGCCACAGTAAACACAGGGGCACATGTATCTTTTTGAATTAGCGTTTCCATTTTCTTTGGGTAAATACCCAGGAATAGAATTACTGGATAACAGTATTTCTATTTTTAACTTTTTGAGGACCCTCCATACTGTTTTCCACAGTGGCTGCACCAGTTTGCATTCCCACCAACAGTGCAAGAGGGTTCCCCTTTCTCCACATCCTCGCCAACACCTGTTGTTTCTTGTCTTGTTGATTTTAGCCATGCTGACAGGTGTGAGATGCTATCCCATCGTGGTTTTGACTTACATTTCCCTGATGATGAGTGATGTTGGGCATCTTTTCTTGCGTGTGTTGGCCATCTGTATATCTTTCCTGGAAAAATGTCTGTTCAGATACTCTGCCCATTTTTTATTGGATTTTTTTTTTTTGGTGTTGAGTTATATAAGTTTTTTATATATTTTGGACATTAACCCCTTATCACATATGTCGTTTGCAAATACCTTCCCCCATTCAGTAGGTTGCCTTTCTGTTTTGTGGATGGTTTTCTTGTGTGCAAAAGTTTTTTTGTTTTGGTATAGTCCCACTAGTTTAATTCTGCGTTTGTTTCCTTGCCAGGGGAGATGTATCTAGAAAATGTTTCTGCAGCCAATGTCAAAGAAACTATTGCCTGTGTTTTCTTCGAGGATTTTTATGGATTCAGGTTGCACATTTAGGTCTTCAGTATATTTTGAGTTTATTTTTGTGCAAGGTGTAAGAAAGTGGTCCAGTTTCATTCTTTTGCATGTAGCTGTCCAGTTTTCCAAATGCCATTTACTGAAGAGATTGTCTTTTCCCCCATTGTATATCCTTTTTAAAAAATATTTTATTTATTTATTTGACAAAGAGAGAGAGAGCACAAGCAGGGTGAATGGCAGGCAAAGGGAGAGGGAGAAGCAGGCTCTCCACTGAGCAGGGAGCCTGATGTGGGGCTCGATCCCAGGACCCTGGGATCATGATCTGAGCTGAAGGCAGATGCTTAACGGACCAAGCCACCCAGGTGCCCCACCCCATTGTATATCTTTGCCTCCTTTGTCATAGGTTAATTTACCATAAACGTGCAAATTTATTTCTGGACTCTCTATTCTGTTCCATTGATCTACATGTCTATTTATGTCCCAATACCATATTGTTTTTGATTACTACAGTTTGTAGTAATCTTGAAATCTGGAATTGGGATACCTCTACCTTGGTTCTTCCTTTTCAAAATTTCTTTGGCTGTTCAGGGTCTTTTGTGGTTCCATACATATATGAGGATTATTCTACTAATGTGAAAAATGCTGGTATTTTGATTGCAATTGCATTAAATCTATAGATTGCTTTGAGTCTAGTATGGACATTTTTAAAATGTTTGTTCTTCCAGTCCATGAGCATGGAATGTCTTTCCATTTGTTTGTGTCATCTTCAATTTCATTCATCAATGTTTTATAGTTTCCAGAGTACAGGTCTTTCACCTCCTTGGTTAAATTTGTTCCTAGGTATTTTATTCTTTTTGGTGCAATTGCAAATGGGATAGTTTTCTTAATTTCTCTCTCTGTTACTTCATTATTAGTGTAGAGAAACATATTTTCTGTATTTTAATTTTGTATCCTTCTACCTTACTGAATTCATTTATCAGTTCTGGTAGTTTTTTGTTTTGTTTTGTTTTTTGTGGAGTCTTTAAGTTTTTCTATATATAATATCATGTCATCTGCAAACAGTGACAGTTTAATTCTTCCTTACCAATTTGGATGCCTTTTTATTTCTTTTTCTTGTCTGATTGCTGTGGCTAGGACTTTCAGTACTATGCTGAATAATAGTGGTAAGAGAAGACATTCTTCTCTTGTTCCTGATTTTAGAACAAAAAGCTCTCAGCTTTTTACCATTAAGTGTGATATGTAAGCTGTAGATTTTTCATATATGGCCTTTATTATGTTGAGATATGTTCCCTCTAGACTTGCTTTGTTGAGCGTTTTTATCATGAATGGATGTTGTACTTTGTCAAATGCTTTCTCTGCATCTACTTTGCAGCTACCAATGCCATCCTCCCTATGTGTTCATTCGGACATAGATCTTATTCTTTGCAATGACTGCATTGTATACCATTGTACAGATATGCTGAAATTTATTTCACCTACTCACTATCTAGGTCAGTGCCTTTTATTTGTTTTTAAATTTTAAACTTGTTTTGGAAAAATGGAAGCTATGCCATGTCCATGGTTTATAAAGAATAGATGTTGTCTGGCTATGCACAAGAATTCAGAATTCCTATCCCCTCCACCATGAAGAGTTCTCTCCAGGAGCACTGGATTTTTTTTATACCTTCATTGAGATGTATTTCACATACCATAAAATTCATCCATTTAGAGTATATGGCTGTAGGCTTTTTGGTAGAGTGGTTATTCCAGTGGGTTCGTCCTTCCTTCCTTCCTTCCTTCCTTCCTTCCTTCCTTCCTTCCCTCCCTCCTTCCTTCCTTTTGCTGAAATACTTCCCCAAAGACATTTTTTACATGTTGTGTAACCACCACCACAAACAACTGTAGGGCATTTTAAACACTCCAAAAAGAGACCCTCTGCCCATTAGCAGTCACTCCCCATTCCTGCTCCACCATTACCCTCTCAGCCCCAGGCAACTACGGTTCTACTTTCCATCTCTATAGATTTGGTTGCTCTCAGTGTCTCATGTAAGTGGAATAATATAATAGGTGGCCTTTTATAACTGATTTTTTTTATTAAGCATAATGTTTTCAAGGTTCATCCATACTGTGGCATGTATCAGTCCTTCATTTTTTTTAGTGTCCCATAATATTCCATGGTAGGGATACACCACATTCTCTTCATCCCTCAGTTGATGGGGCTGTGGGTCCTTCCCACTTTTAGGCTATTGTTCATAATGCCCTTAGGAACATTCATGTACAAGATTTGGTATGGATGTGTGTTTTCATTTCTCTTGGGCATGACGTACTTGGTTTTAAGAGTTCCTTTTTTGGGGGGGTGATATGCCTCTCAAGTTTTCCACTTCAGATGGTACCTATCAATTTCCTACTAAGAAAAAAGAAAAAAATATGGCTCTTACACTACCTTCTGTCTCCCCATTCCTACCGATCTCGGTTCTACCTGGATTTTAGACCCCCCTGTGATAATACCTTCTACATGGAGGAAATTTGGGAAGCATAGCCAGGCGTGTTTTTACATTAACAAGTAACATCTGCATTCCTTTTTCCCTAATATTTTGATTCAGATGTTCCCCAGCATTTTTAGTATTACTGTCTGAACACATTCCATTTAGGGCTAAGTTGTGTGATTGTACCCAGAAGGAAGGAAATAGAACCCAACGAAGTGCTTCTCCAGGTGTGGTCCCCAGGCCAGCAGCATCAGCGTCACTGGGGACTTTTTAGTAAAGTGAAATCTCAGGGCCGCCCCAGACCTGCTGACTCAGAAGCTCTGGGGGGGAGTCCCAGCATCCTCTAAGCAATCCCTCCATGTGACCCTCGTACACGGTCACGTTTGGGAGCACTGCCTGACATCATCCTCTTCCTTGCACTGTTTTTTTTCTGGAATACTTCTCCAAGGAAATTTTTTTTACATGAGATAAATGGGTGGTAAACTTTTATGCCTTGCTTACCTGAAAATGTCTTTGTTTTAGCATCAGGCTTCATTGATGGGGTCACTTGTTTCTAGCCTCATTATCATTTTCCTTCAAAACCTTTGAAATGTCACCTGCTTGTCTTCTAACATCCAGTGTGATGCAGGAGACATCTGGGGATCAGTGTAATTCTTTCATTCCTTTTTTTTTTTTCTTTCTAGAACCACCAAAAAAAAAATGCTTCTCCTCTTGAGAGCCTGTCTCCCCCTGACTTTTTCGGCCCCTCTTTGTTTTGGCAGTGTGGTCGTGTGGAGTATAGCCAAGAGAGAAGCCATCTGTGGCAGTCCCGCGGCCGGCCTCAACGTGGGGAATGCCACCACAGCGATCTTCTCCAGGTGCCGGGATGAGATGTTTGTTACTGCTGGAAAGTATGTGTCTGCAGTCAGGGTTTTCAGAACTCCTAAATCACTCTGTGTATTTGTTTGTGTGGAAAGCAAGGTCATTCCAATTTGGGGGAACCCAGCATTAGTCCTGCGAAATTACTTTAAGTCCTAATTGGCATGATGTTGTAGTCCTTAAAAATCCTTCTAACAGAAAGTCTTTTAAATATGGTTGTTTGAAAATTCTGTGCTTCCCACAGAGAAGGGCTCTGCTCTCCTGCTAAATTCGTTTCAGGTTCCGGTCTGTTTGCGACCAATAACAGCACCACCTACAATGCATGCTCACAGAGCAATGTGCACAATCACACGGACTCACTTACTGGTCGATGTTTCTTAGCACCAGCTCTTGACTTAGGTCTCCCGAAATGATATTTTGCGAATGCACTGGGGGAAGCTTCAGATGTTCGGCTGTTAGCCGTGTGAGATCATTTCCGGTAGAGTCAGCTTTTACCAGCTAATGGGGACCAAGCAGAAGACATTACCTTACAGATTCTCCAATCAGGGCCCTGGCTGGAGTCTGAGGGGAAGGTTAAACCCACACAAAAGCATCGTCTTTTATGCGGTGTACCAGTTCAGAGGTCCACATGCAGTGAACATGGTATCGAAGTGCCTGTTGGATGGAACTGTCTTTTTTCGGGCCATCGATGGTCTCCCATCTGTAAAAGCCAAAGGCACACCCCATTGGCTACTTTTCCAGCCAGAGTAAAGACTTGCTGTATGTCCACGCTGTGTCCCGTCCCCTCCTTGTGATACGCAGCATGCATTTGTTCCGGGGCGAATTATGAGGACTATTTATTTATTTAGTGGCTGTGAAACTAGCTAGCTGAGTGGGAGCCAGCCCCTAAGGATCGGATCTTATTAGAGCGCTCTGAGCGCGAAGCAGCTGGCCCTGTCCTACCCTGTCCTCCGAGGCCATAGGCGACCATGCGGTGCGTTCACTTCCTTTGGGTTTGCAGAGTGGCTTCACGAAGCCTTTGTATTATGGGTCCAGCTGCCTCTTGGCCGCCACCTTAGCTGTGGGCATCAGCCCACTCTGATGCCCCAGGGCAGCATTTCTCCAGGAGACAAAACTTGAACGGGAGCCCTCCACCCTCCGCTGCCCAAACTCTTTTTTTTTTTTAGGACAATCTATATTCTAGATCTGCTTTAACTGCATATGACAATGATAACCGAGAACAAGGACTCTTAAGTAAGATTTCTGGTCTGGCACCCACAACATCCCCTGTGATGGTCCCAACTTAAGATATTCCATGATATTGTCCCTCAAGAGAGATCCTCAAATTCCAGTTTGACATCCAAATGACATCTACCAGGAAGGCCATGGAGAAGCTGAGTTTTGTGTTTTTTTTTTTTTAATTTTGGAAGTGCTCAAAATAAGTATTCGAACAAGAGATAGATTTGTATTCAAATAAAGTGTTCAAAATACTTATTGAACATTGACTATGTGCATAACTCTGGAGGCTAAGAGACAAGGGAAAACCGAACTTGACTGATCTATTTTTAATTTTTAATTTTTTTAATTTTATTTTTTAAAGTTGGTTTATTTAAGTAATGTCTATGCCCAGTGTGGGGCTCAAACTCAAACCCCGAGATCAAGAGTCATGGGCTCTTCTGACTGAGCCAGCCAGGTGCCCCGATAATCTATTTTTATTTTTTTTTATTTTTTTATTTTTTTTTTAAGATTTTTTTTTTTTTTTATGCGACAGAGATAGAGACAGCCAGCGAGAGAGGGAACACAAGCAGGGGGAGTGAGAGAGGAAGAAGCAGGCTCATAGCGGAAGAGCCCTGATGTGGGGCTCGATCCCATAATGCTGGGATCACGCCCTGAGCTGAAGGCAGACGCTTAACCGCCGTGCCACCCAGGCGCCCCGATAATCTATTTTTAAATTAACCTTTTCTGCCTTCGACTGTTAGCTTCAGCTATGATGTTGACCACGGTATGTTTATATAGTTATTAATTCAGATTAACTCAACATGCAATGATTAAATGCCAACTGTATGCCAAGTCTTATGTCAGATGGCTGGTTCCGTGTAGCCCTTTGGTTACTTAGTCTCATTTCTCATGGAGACAGGACTCTCTCTAATGAAGCACTTTCCTTGAAAAGATTTCCTCACAGCTGCAAAGCTTTTAAGAAACATCCTTAGTGTGCTCTGGTTTGCTCTCTGTTGATTTGTTTGCATGTCTGTCTGCTCTCCCCACATTGGAGAGAGACCGGCTGTAAATCCTTGCTCTGCTGTGTTTTCACATTTGGAGAGTAGGGGGAGCATGAAACCCACCTCAGAGGGTGGTCGTAAGATCGACTGGAAGATTTTAAGTAGGGCATGAGGCCCGACCAGCCCTCAGAAATATCCAGTTCTCTTCCCTTCAGCTGCCTCTCCAGGGGGCCTGCAGAAAACAGGGAAGAGAGAGAGAGATCCCTAAGTGGGTATCCATTTGACTGTGTCTCTCTTCCATAGTGGGACAATCCGAGTATGGGAACTGGATCTCCCGAACAGAAAAATCTGGCCAACTGAGTGCCAGACAGGTCAGATGAAAAGAATAGTCATGAGTATCACAGTAAGTATTAAAGTGTGATTGTCAGCAACTGTTGGAACAAATTCCTGTTAATAGTATTGGCCGAGGGGTGTGTGTATGTGTGTGTGTCTGTGTGTGTGTGTACGCACACATGCACGCATATGCGTGCACACACGTGTGCACCTATAGGTACGCGTACCTTGGGCTGAAGGTAGGGAGGTGAGGTCTGGACCCCGGGGATGCCGATCGAGGTGGCACGGGTGAGGGCGAGTCTCACTTCGGAGTCTCACTCCCTTCAGAAGTTGGAGAGGAGCTGCCGAGACATAGTTCTGGGAGAGTCTTGTATTACTGGGACTTGGGCTCTGCCACTGGACACCAGACACCTGCCTCACTAGACAGAAGCAGTGTGTCCAGGAGGCACTCCGTGGCCACAGCAACTCCCGATGGCGCTGGAGTGGGAAATAATTCTTATTTCTGCTCCTGGAAATAAAGTTCCTAACAGTGAAACTCATTGCTGAAACACAGTCCCTTCAATAAAGAGGTGTTATTCGTAGGTTTGTCATGTGGACTCATACATTCATACAGACAACTCCATTCTCCATTGACTTGTTTCTCTTATCTAATGCATCATCATTTTATGCAGATACACTTTGGAAAATAAGAGATAAACACACACATATCCTCTTTGGAGAATTCATCCCAGGCACCCTTCGGAGAACTCTCCAGAACGGGGACTGTCAGGATATCTATGCACATGTGTCTAACATTGGACACAAACAGCCTTCCAGTGAAATGCACAGGCTAGCGGGAGTCTCCTGTTTCCTCCAGCGCTGAGTTTGGCCCTGATTCTGCCCCACTCCGAGCTGTTCTTACCCATCTTAGAGTCTGACGAAATTAGTCATGAGCACCTTTGTTGGTCTTCCTGGGGCGGAAAGTTCGTCCCACCCCTGTTCCGGGCTCACGGGCATCACTGAGAAAACACAGGCCTTTAGGCCTCTTTTCCTCTCTGATCCCCAGATGGCCGACGACGATAGCTTTTTCTACCTCGGCACCACAACTGGAGACATTCTGAAAATGAACCCGAGGACCAAACTGCTGGCAGACACTGGGCCTGCGAAGGACAAGTTCAGTCTGGTGAGTAGAGACCGCCGGCATCTGTCCTGCCCTGCTCTCTTCTGGCGATTTCTTCCCTCCACTGTAGCACAGACCTGCGTTAAGAGTCTATAGGAAAAAAGAAAAAGGGTGTGTTTCGTCCAAGGCCACACCGAAACTTGCAAGGTGCATTGACTTGTTGTCTGAGCCCTCATCTCCAGTTCGTATGCAGAGCAGAGGTATTCGTTGGTGTCCCTAGTTAGGGAATCACACCACACGATTTTTACCTCTTCCAAGTACAGAGCCATAAATACACATACAGAGGTATGTGAATTTTATCCTAATCTAATAAATTGATCTTAGATTTTAGCTCCAGCCACCACTGTAAGTCATAAGCAAGACCTAGAAATCATGGATTTTATATTTGCAGAGTTCCTAACAATTCTGGTTAAAAGTCCAGAAAAACCTCGATATTTAAACCAAAATAAAAAGCCTGCAATCAGAGGATCGTCTCCTGGGATAAGTGCTGCTGTTTCCAGGACCTCCAGAAAGTTTCAAGGGCTGTTTCCACTAACCTTTGAATTTGAGAGCTCGTGGTAGGCTCTGCACCTGCCTGTCTCACGTCTGATAATAGAACAGAGGATTCTCAGCTTTGATGCCTTCCCACTTAGCAGATATTCCCAAGAAGACGTGAAATCTTGCACCGCATGCCTAGGGAAGATGTTAGAGTTTTCTCAACCACACAGTCATTAAATGCTCAAGCTTTTAAGGGCATGCATAAGAATGAGAGAACGTACAGGTGAAGAAGGGCTTAGAAACAATCCCACAGGGGATTGAGGTGTTGTGCAGATAATGTTTTACAAGTTATTTTTAGGACGGGGAGTCCAGTATAGGAAACAGATAAAAAGCAAAGCAAATCAATTAAAGGAGCGCAAGGCTCAGAGCCCTGCCATTTCCAACTCCATGAAACACTGTGGAAAAATACCGATATGGGTATTTTTGGCACCCTCCCCCTCCAGCACTTGGGATCCAAGCACCTTTCCCAAAAGAAGATCCCAGCCCTCTTAGTCCTTCCAACCTTTGGGTATTTAAGTGCCGTTGATGGTGGCTCTGCAGATGCTTTAAGACCTAATCATTTAGGCATTTGGGTCTGATGGTAAATTCCACAAAGCAGTGGTTCCAAGATGGCCCTTTATACACGTGGAAAGAAAATAATTGTTACGGGATGAAGGGATAGGAGGTATCATCGAAGACATTTGGTTGGAATATTACGGGATCTTGGGCAGTTACCCACTTTGAAACTCTACTTAAATGGTCACTCTCTGGTAAGAAGGGTAAAAGGATTGGGATGGTTTCAGATGGACCTGGTAGGCATACAGTACGAATATGAAGACAGAGACGCTGATGGTCGTAATACTAATATTAAAAACAGTACACAGGTCCTGGGATCACGACCTGAGCCCAAAGCAGACGCTTCACCGACTGAGCCACCCAGGCACCCTGTCCTGTATTATTATTGAAAGCTTGAAGATGAAATATCGGCCATGCACATTTTAGAATTAGAACTTCAAAAATAAAATAAATTAAATTAAATTAAATTAGAACTTCATAGTGGGTGCTATAAAATGGCCATCGTATCTCCCCAAACTTTGAAGATGGCTTTGAATTTAACTGTGTCTATTATTGGCAAGATTACGTAGCAATGCTTTAGTTCAGAAACTCTGGTCACCGAACAATAAGGGCTCTGTGTGCTCTCTCGGGATGTCAGTTATGTTCTCTCTGTAGTGTAAGAATTAAGATCCGGTGTAAACAGTAGGCACTGAGGAAATCATGTTGTCCGTGCTTCTCTCTTCTGTTCTAACTTCACTTGAGCCAACAGAAAGTGTTAATTTCTAATGCATTCACAATGCACAGGTGGTTTTAAAGGGAGGAAGTTTGGTGGAGCGTGCCTGCACCTTGCAGGAACGGGGTGGGAGGGGACTTCCGGCACGTGACCCCATTGCTGGCATCGAGCCCTGGTGACCAGCCTCAGGGTACATCACAGGCAATGCCTTCCTGTGCTTTGTCCAGGCGCGCCCGTGCACCATGCCCATCGCGTCCGCTCACACACCGATTCTTAATGAAACCATTTGGCCTTTCTCTCAACGCTGTTCTTCCCCGTTAGGGAGTGTCCGCCATCAAGTGCCTGAAGATGGGGGGTTTGTTGGTGGGTTCCAGAGCCGGATTGCTGGTCTTCTGTAAAAGCCCCAGCTACAAACCCATCAAGTAAGTTCCAGACTCCACGGGGTCAGGGTGGGGGAAAGACCCTCCACAGGGAGGTCTGCTTAAAGCCGGTGACATTGCAATATTGCCAAAGTGACATTAAGTTAAACAGTTTCATCTGACTGTTAAAATGAGCGGTTGAGGGGCGCCTGGGTGGCACAGCGGTTAAGCGTCTGCCTTTGGCTCAGGGCGTGATCCCGGCGTTATGGGATCGAGCCCCACATCAGGCTCCTCTGCTTTGAGCTTGCTTCTTCCTCTCCCACTCCCCCTGCTTGTGTTCCCTCTCTCGCTGGCTGTCTCTATCTCTGTCAAATAAATAAATAAAATCTTTAAAAAAAAAATACTTCTAAAATGAGCGGTTGAAATCACAATAGCGGATTTCTTTGCCAATGAAAAGACAGTAGCTGATGTTGAACCAAGCCAAAGTAGTCCCAGATTAGCCCAGGGGAAATGTCCTTCTAATAAATGCATCAATCATTATTTCATTAATACATCAAGCCATGACAGAGGAAATAAGATGCTGTTTATAAAGACATCCAGCAAATAACCTCAAATTTCAAATTTCCAGAATTTGTTTATTCAGTGAAATTTATTATGCAGCAGGTGACATGTCAGGTACTAATGCTAGTAGTTAATTCATTTGAATACAAGTTTTAATACAAATAGCCAGCCTTCACCAGCTACCTCCATATACCAGGTACTATGCCATGTACTTTTCGTGGATTATCTATCTAATCAATTGAAATGAAGTGAAATAAAACTTCATCCATTGTCATTAACACGTATTTATGGAGTACCTCCGGCCAAACCAGTGTGCCAGATGCTATACTAAAAAATGAAATAAGATGCCGTCTTTGTCCTCCCAGAACTGACAGTCCAGTTTGGGGATAAGGTAACATACGCGTGAAAAAGTCCTTGTAATGCAAGATAATATATAGATACAAATCTCGTGGTCCAGATAAAGTAAAAGGTATTGTGGATACTATAGAGGCGATCAGAGAAGGGGGTGACCCCACTGGGGTGGTGAGGTTGGGAAAGACACTCCCCAGAGGAGCAGAGGTGGAGCTCGAGCTCACCTTCAACCAAGCCAGACACCCCTGGATATGCTCCATATTCCCCCCACTCCGGTCTAGGGGAGGCAGGAGTGCTAGCAAGTGGAGGGTAGAAAGAACGTCAGCTGTCTTCATTCAAATACATCTGTGCCGCGCGTTCATTGCACACCAGATACTGTTCTAGGTACCCTTGGGAGATAGCCACGAATAAAGCAAACAGAATTGAAGGGAAACGTCCCTGCCCCTCATGGAGCTGACGTTCCAGCAGGAGGAAAAAGACAGTCAGTTATAAAGTAAACAAGTCATTACATCATCTTAGAGGGTGATGAGCGCAGGAGACAAATGGAGTTGGAGGTACATTAAGGGGGGATTAAGGTTGAAGGGGGACAGGAGACAGGTTGCAATGTTAAATTCCGTGCTCCGGAGAGGTCTTCTGGAGAATGTGTTCGCACCAGTTCTGTGTTTGCGTGGAGGGGAATAAAAGAGAGGGTTGCTTAGACTCTGGATATGTGGAGGGAGTGCACAAAATTAACCCCCTCATTTGTGAACAGCTTGTTTTCAATACATGGTTATTCCCATTGTGATGAGGTTGATCAATTCAAGGCCATTAGTATAGGGTTTGTGCTGTGCCTGTCCCCATACTGACCTTGTGGGACAGCATAGCCTTCCATTGGAGGCAGTGATTTCTGTCTCCTTGGGGCTTCGTGGATTGGGAAAGTAGCTCCCATGCGAAGTCAGGAAGCAGTATGATGAAGAGACCGCTGGAGTTCAGGGACCCCTGGCCTCGCCCCCGTAGCCCCGGGCTTCACCTTGTCTTCAAGGGAGCCCAGATGTCAACAGCCGGTATTTCTATCGGCTGCCCTTCGGTCCTCATGCACATTATCTCTGATCCCCACTGCGACCCTGCGAAGGAGAAATTATTCTGTGCTTGAGTGAAGTGAGGCTGGGAGATTTCTGGCAATTTCTCCAGGGTCAGAGAGCTCTATCTAGTTAGCGAAGAAGCCAGCATGTAACTCAGGGTCAATCCTTTCTTCATTAACCGTTCTGTGTCCTACCAACAAACGGATCTTTGTAAAATACTGCCTTTCCCACACTGATCCCTTGCACGAGAAACTCCATTGCGTTCTTATTGTCAAAACTACGTTAGTTGCAGGGCAAGGCTGGGCTTTTAGGGACGCATTCATTTATGTACTCTTTTTTTTTTTTTTCTTTTAAAGTTCATACTCACTAGGTATTTGGGAAGCAGGGGGATTTGACATGTGGACAGAGAGAGACAAGAGTGCCTGGAAGTTCTGGTGAAGAGAGCCGCTATTGACATTTTGTTGTTTCTTCTTGTCTTGTGTTCTTCGTATGCAGTTTAAAACAATCGTACTTCCTTTGCGTACAAAATTTTATATTCTGGTTTATTTTTACTGAAGGCAAACGTCATAAACATTTTCAATATTAATGCCTTTTTTAAAAACGACTGTGATAAAATATACATAATCTTTTAAACGTGGTTTTTCTGGCTAGGCAGATACCTTAAGAAGTTGCCTGCCGTCCCAAAGGTGATTTAACCATTGCCTTACAATTGGGTGGGTATTTAGGTTGTTTCCAACCTTTTACTCTTTTTGATAAGGTTATGATAACCTCCTTTGACATAAATGTTTCCCCTCCCAGTTGTAGGATTACTTCCTAGAAATGGAATCAATTATTTAATTGCCATAATCGTTTGTGCCCATTGCCTTCTTTGGAATGTTCCCTCTGTCCAGATCCTGCCTGTGTTCCACAACCCATTTTAGACTCTCTCTCCCTGAGGAAGCCCGCCGACTACTGTAAACCCTGCTAGCCTCTCCCTCTGCTGACCATGGGCCCCCAATATTGTGAGTCACTCCTGCCTTTCCAATTGTGTCCCCTCCCTGAAGGCGGGTCCCCAGGTCCTACACCTGACTTGTATCCTCTGTAACAAGTCCTCCTTGATGGAGTGAATCTACTTTACCTTCTTGCTTCTCCATAAAGGAAAATTCAGCTACAAGGTGGCATCACGTCGATCACACTTCGAGGGGAAGGACACCAGTTTTTTGTAGGAACAGAAGAATCACACATTTATCGGGTCAACTTCACGGATTTCAAAGAGACTCTCATTGCCACATGTCACTGTGAAGCTGTCCAGGACATTGTCTTTCCATCGTAAGTAGATGAGCAAAGTCTTTGGGCTCCTAAAATCAGCGAAAACATGGAGGCCTGGTGCAGTGTGCCAGCAAACTTAATTTTATCTTATTCACGCATTTTCAACATGTGTTAATAAGATTATGATCTTTTATCCTTAAATTTCTCAATTATAGTCAGTCATTTTAATAATAATTATCATCTAACATTAATTATAATAATAACTAGAAATATAATACTGATGCTTTATTATTACTCAGTAATTATTATTAACAATAATTATGTCTATTGCCTTCGCCCTGAGGCTACATGAATTTTCACCGCCCAACTTTGGGCTTCTTTACAATGTTGGCTTTTCTAATAAAGCAAGCGTAGAAACTTTTCTGTTTTCCCAGTGCTGTCTGGAAAAAGCTCACTAGTGCCTTATTTCAAACTGCTTCCAACTCATTCCGTTTATGCCTCTTGGGTCTCCCGGACTTGGCCCACTTAATGGTGGTGGACATGAGGGGTCTTCTGGACCTCTCCGTAATCTTCTGGATTGCTTGGTAAATCCCACCTGAAACAAGTGAAGCAATCACCCATCAGCAGTTTTAATGTCAAAAAATTCATAGTTTGCCATTATTTGCTTTTTGAAACACATTTTGTCTCTGGTGGCGTTCATCCCATGAAGTTGATCAGATAATTTTTGCTCTGACCTTCCTCTAAGATGTAGCTTGCATTTACAAAACTCAAGATCATTGTTTTATAGGTAGCAAGACTCACTTTGAAAACTCCATGCTTATGATCATGAAATGTACTTTCAGTTCCCTGAGTCATTGCAATCGGCAGTTAGGTTCTTTGAAGTGTTTTTTTTGTTGTTGTGTGTTTGTTTTTTTTAAAGCATGGACCCCAATGCGGGGCTTGAACTCACAACCCTGAGATCAAGACCTGAGCTGAGATCAAGAGTCAGATGTTAACCAACCGTGCCACCCAGGTGCCCCTACAATGAGGTTCTTTTAAATGTTTCTAATAGTGAAAATGGCCAGTGCTTCCCACCAGGGGGATCTTTTTTGAAAATTGGTTGGTCATTTTCTTTCTGTCTTACTTTTTTTCCCTCTTTTTCTAAGGAGCTCGTTAGAATCAATCTGTAAAATTATTTATCCCTGGGGCCTTTTATAAGATTAGGTTTTTAACTATTTTTTTGAATTCTTTATTTTTTTGAAGATTTTTATTTATTTATTGGACACAGAGAGAGAGCACACAACCAGGGGGAGTGGCAGGCAGAGGGAGAGGGAGAAGCAGGCTCCCCGCCAAACAAGGAGCCTGATGTGGGGCTCGATCCCAGGACCGTGATCATAACCTGAGCAAAAGGCAGTCGCCCAACCAACTGAGCCACCTAGGCACCCTATCTTTTCAAAGTCTTATATAGTCATTGACCCCTCCTCCTTTTTTCTTTTCCTTTCTTTCTTTCTTTTTTTTTTTTGAAAACCAGCTTTATTGAAATAGAACTTATATATCCTAAAGTTTACCCATTTAGAGTGTGCAGTTCAGTGTGGGTCTTTCTGCATATTTACAGAGTTGTGCAACCATCACCATAATCTCATTCTAGAAGATTTCATTATCCCAAAAAGAAACCTATTAAGAGTCACTACCCATTCCTGCTTTGCTCTCTCCTCCTCTCCCTCTGCCGAGCTATGGACAAAACTGAGCTAAGAGGAAGAACGTGGGGTACATGAGCATCATGGACAAGCCGGTGTTTTTCCTTCCTTGTGGATTCAGCTGTGTTCATGTACATTGTTCTCAGCTGCTATTACTTGGGATGCCAAGGCATTAATCTGTTGGGAAGAAGTATGTATGAACGAAAGCAACCTCTGCAATATTCCGCTATCATGTGCCTATTTGCCAATTGCATATGAGCTAATGCATGTTACAGAGACATGCACCGTAGCAAAAGAAACTATGTCTCTTTCCAACCTATTGGTATTGTTTGGTTTTAGGTAAGTCTTGGTCTTTTCATAGAATTTAGTCCATTCATACTTATTCCTATCTAATGAGTTTATAGATATTTTCTACTTAACATGTTTCCTTTGTCATGTATTTCCTTTTCTTGTCTTTTGTTGTGTTTTGATCATGTTTTTTTAGTCGTGCCTTCCCCTGCCTTACTTCACAGGACTTGGAAACTATTCATTGTATTTTTATTCACTTAGTGATTACCCTTGATTTTTTAATATGCATGTTTAAACATATTTTTCTGCCAAAGACTAGAGTTCACCAACATCTATATCATATTTTCCAAAGAAACAAGAGTCTCAGCTTAGTTTATTTCCCTCTTTATCTTCCTCTCACCATCTCTTATGCTAACATTGTTTAGAATTACAGAATTACATAGTTCTGAATTACATACAGAATTACTTACTGTCTTTTACAAATAATTACTTTGAGATTTTTTAAAGATTTATTTATCTGTTTTAGAGAGAGAAAGAATGCAAGTGGGGGAAGGGGCAGAGGGAGAGGGAGAGTGAGAATGTCAAGCAGACTCCATGCTGAGCACAGGGCCCGACACTGGGCTCAATCCCAGGACCCTGAGATCATGACCTGATCAAGAGTCAGCTGTCCAACTGACTGAGCCACCCAGGCGTCCCTAGTCCATTTCCTCTTAATGTAATTTTTTATATAGTGGATTAAATCCTCCATTTTGTTATTTGTTTTCTTTTGTGTCATCCATTCTTTGTTCTTCTAGTCTTTCCTGCCACCTTTTGCTTTAATCACATGTTGTTAGCATTCCATTTTAATTGCTCTATTGGCTTTCTACTTATATATCTTTGCATTAATTTTTTTAGTGGTTGCTCTAAGGATGATGATAAGCATTTTTAGTATATCACAGTCTGCTTAGAGTTAATGTTGAATGACCAGGTAAAATGCAGTCTGGGAACTCTGCAACGGTTTATTTTTCTTACCCCCACCCTATTCTTTTTTTTTTTTTTAAAGATCTTTTTATTTATTTATTCGACAGAGATAGAGACAGCCAGCGAGAGAGGGAACACAAGCAGGAGTGGGAGAGGAAGAAGCAGGCTCAGTGCGGAAGAGCCTGATGTGGGGCTCGATCCCATAACGCTGGGATCACGCCCTGAGCCGAAGGCAGACGCTTAACTGCTGTGCCACCCAGGCGCCCCACCCCCACCCTTATTCTTAGTGCTGTTGTTTTCATGTATACCTATTAAAATTATAAACCCATTAATACAAAATCATAATTTTTGTTTTAAATAGTTATAAATCTTTAAGTCATAAATATATATATATTTGTTATAATAATTTATAATTATAAGATATTTATAAATATATGGTTTCTAATTCTTTGTTGATATTACCTGTCTGTTAATTCATTGGTACCATCATTTCCTTTAATACTTTGAATGCATTTTAAATTAGTTGCTTTGAAGTCTTTGTCTGCTAGTCCAACACCTTGATCTACTTGGAGTCAGTTTCTTTTGACTGTGTTTTTCCCAAATCATATTTTCCTATTTCTTTGCATGCCTGCTTACTTTTTGTTGAAAACTCAGCATGATAGCTAATACATTGTAGTAACTCTGACTTCCGTAGTGTTCTCTGAGGATTCTTGGCCTCGACTCAAACTGCAAATTTTGTCTTTCTCATAGAATGCAGCAGCTGGCATTCTCATGGCTTCCCACTGCTCCTTTTTTTATACAGGTTCTTGGTACTTCTGTGGGCTTGCAGAATTTAGCATTCACTCAGGGATTTATCGAGAGATGAAGCTCGTCCTCTCTGTGGTGTCCTTGCTCCTAGGGATCTTCCCCTAATTTCCAGGTGTTCCTATGACCTCAGGCCCTGGCTTCTGATATTTTAAGCCTGTAAGGTCCAGCTTTCTGCCACCCAAGCTGAACACAGTTGGTGAATGTATTCAGTTAAAAAGGCAAAAAAAAAAAAAATCTCTCAGGTTGATCCCATGTAGCTCTGTCTTCAAAAATAGACTCCTTAAAAAAAAAAAAAATAGATTTTTTTTAAAAAATGAAAAGTAGAGTCCTTTCTGGTCTCTATCAGTTTTTTCTTCTTCTTGGGTTTTCTCCCATGCATGTAGAATTTAGCTGTCAGATGGGAATTTGGGCAGTGTTTCTAATCTGAATTTAGGTTTTTACTCCGATGGATCTCTCGCTGCCAGGATTTCCCCTGTAAATTTTCCAGCCCTCAGCTCTGATCTCTGCACACTTTCAGCCAGTGAGGCTATGGTGTTTCTGCCACCTTCTTCTGTGGCCACTGTAGCTGGGGGAGTTGGGGGCACCCTCAGATTAGCCAGCAACACGGTAATGACCCTTAACCCTTTCCAGTTGCACTTTTACAAGAGCAAGCACTTCCTGATTTCTGTGTACTTTTAAACGTTTTCAGCGTCTTTAGGAGTCTAGGTTCTTGTCGTCGTTAATGCCATCCAGTGTTTCTAACCATTGTCTATGGGAAGGTTTGTGTGACCACATCACTGCTCCAACATTACGAGAAGTCCTCCCTCCTGGTGATTTTGATATTTTGTGTTTCTCTCCAGTTTTGTCTCTTCGCAGGTTTTATCTGGCTGATTTCTCTCTGTCCTCAAAGTTTCTGGTCTGTTTGATGATAATCTGTCCTGCTTCCTTGTATCTAACTCTGCATCTTCCACCTCTACCCCTGTCTGTGTCCTCTGTATCTGGCTCTTCGTTTCACAGGCTTTTCGATGGGCCTAGTGCGCCATCTTGATCCAGTCAGTTTGGACTTTTTCCGGAACTTAACCTTTCAGATTCTAAACTAGAGACAACCGGCTACTTAAAGAGCTCAGGTCTGGACTCGATTCCTGAAGAAGTAGACTGTCCATCCAAGGTAGGGAGAGTTTGGGAAGTTCTCTCGGTGCGCTCATTCCGTGATATTTGGTTTTCACGAGGAGTCCACTTGCCTCTTTAAGAGCTCACTTTCCCCGCGGAAGGGGGCCGTTCACTGAAGGTAGCATGCTATATAAAGCCTCTCTTATTCTAAATGAACATTGTCTTCTAAGGTTGGCTTGATCTGATCAAGAAGCAAGCAGCACGATCTCCTCGGCTGTCCCCTTCCAGCACACAACCTAAGTCACCAGTCCAGCATTGCAATTGCTTTTCTCTGAGCCCCAAATTAAATATATAGAAAAGGCCCACTTATTTTTCTATTAATTCCAAAGCAAGTAGATCTTAAAACATGCGAGAGGGACTCTCTTTTCCTGAATGTGCTTTTGATGAAATGTAGACATTTCTTGAGAAGCATTTAAAACTTTAAGTTAACTCCTCCATAGAGACTATAAAGCTATAAACTCATATTTATAAAGTAGGTGGGCTTTACTGTACCCCAGTAGTACTCCTTTTTCTTATCCAAATTGGAATAACCTGTAATTTTTGACATAATGGTGTTTTTCACTCAATTTACAAGTTGTCCTTTAAAAAAAAAAGTGGGGGGCACCTGGGTGGCTTAGTCAGTTGAGTGTCTGCCTTCGGCTCAGGTCATGATCTCAGAGTCCTGGGGTCCGGTCCTGTGTCGGGCTCCACGCTTAGCGGGGAGTCTGGTTCTCCCTCTGCCCCTCCCTCTGCTCGTGCTCTCTCTCTCTCAAATAAATAAATAAAATCCTTTCTTAAAAAAAGCAGACAGATCAATTACCCTGGGCTTCACTTCCTTGTCCAAAATCTCCTGTTTTCTCACAACTAAGCAAAGTTCTGCTCTAGGTTATCTGCAGAAGTGAATTCTGGCACCTTCGTCATTTTTCCCTTTGAAATCATAATGATTATCTGCTTTACAGGGAAAGTTTTTTTAGCCTCTGTTAATATCAATATTCCACAGCTATATTTGATCTCCAGTCTACCAGGACATTTAAAAACTTTGAAATTGACATTTTCCTCTTGAGCAACTTTGTCCCAACCTATCCTCTAGGCAAAGGGCTACAAAAGATGGTCCACGGATGACTTGTGGGCATCAAATGCCATTTTATACAAAGTTTCGGTAAAACCGTCAGGCATTGAGATCCTGGGTGCCTAGAAGGCATCCTTCCCCATATCCTTGCACCATATGTCTGAGAGTGGAGCGTGCATCTTAAGAAACGGCGTGCGTCTTGTATGGCTGTCCCTCTTTATTCTCACGGTGGCTCCTTCGCAGCGGCACCACCGATCTCTTCGCTACCTGTGCCAAGAAGGACATCAGGGTGTGGCACACGCTCTCCAACAGGGAGCTGCTGCGTATCACTGTGCCCAACACGACTTGTCATGGCATCGATTTCATGAGGGACGGCAAGAGCATCATTTCGGGTAATGTGGACATTCTGGGGCATTGGCGTGGGCTCTGGCTGTGGCTGTGTACCTTGTTCTCCTTCTATGCTGGTCTCTCCCTGTGGACACCCTGGGGCAGCCTCGTGCTGCCCACCCCTCCTTGCTTCTAATCCAGCCTCTCTATGGAGTCCCCTTCCAGCCGGGAGAATTTCCGAGCTCAGAATGACCGAAGAGCAATTTCGCTTCCCCCCCCAGCATTGCTGCATGTAGCCTGTCGCTTTCTCCACAGCAGGAGAATTCAGCGACTCGATTACCAAACGGATTGGAGGTCTTGGTCAGGACAGGGTGCCTGTGTTAGAACCCCTTCAGCTGTTAGAGAAAAACCTGATTTCAACGATGTTATGCCTCAGAGGGAATCCAATTTTAACTCCATTGATCCTCTCGTGCGGAAGTATTTTAACAGAAATTACAGACACCATCATATTCCACCTCCAGATACTTTAGTATGCATCCCTAAAAGCAATGTTTTCCTATGAAACAGTAACTACTTAATATCCTCTTGTGTTCAACTCATATACAAATTTCCCCAGTGGTCAGAAAGCAAATTCTCTTGTTCACATCAGGGAAGACTCAAGTGGGGTTTTTTGTTGTTGTTGTTGTTGTTGTTTTCTAAGATTTTGTTTATTTATTTGTGAGAAAGAAACCGAGTAGCATGATGGGGGAGGGGCGGAGGGAGAGCGAGAAGCGGAATCCCCGCTGAGTGGGGAGCCGGATGTGGGGCTCGATCCCAGGAGCCTGGGATCGTGACCTGAGCCGAAGGCAGAAACTCAACCGACCGAGCCCCCCAGGCGTCCCTCAGGTAGATCTTTAAGTGCAGCTGTTTAATGTGACGTCAGGAGCCCATCTCATCGCCTCTTTCCTGGCTCTGTCTCTTCCCCGTTGGCTTCTCCCTTGGGCGTGTCTTCCCACACAGTGGACCCCAGGAGCTCTTGGCTTCCGGCATTTGCCTCTGATGGCCCTCACCTCGGAGCGTTTCTCATCGTCTCCACCCTTGTCCCAGCCACCACCATCCCCTGGATTCTTCTAGTAGCTTCCTGCCAGGTCTCCCTGCTTCTTTTCTTGCCCACCACCCCTCTCTCCCCCACAGAAGCCAGGAATCCTCTAAGGTATAAGTCCAATGGTGCCTCTAAGTCCCTGCACTTGCCCCCAAGGCCCTTCTTTCCTTCCCCACCTCCACCTTCTTACGTCTGATTTTGTCTCTTACCACCTGCCCCTTGTGGCCATGCTTGCTCTTTTGCTATCCCTCGGGCACATGATGCATAGTGCCTTTGCTCTGGCTGTTTGGTCGGCCTAGGTGGTTCTGTCCCTGGGCAACCCCATGACCCACTTGCTTCACCCCCTCACTTCCTCAAGTCTTTGCTGAAGTGGCATCTACCTTGAACATCTTGAAAATTGCCCCCAAGTCAAGAGGTGACACTAAGGCCAATGAGAAGGAGGCAGCCCCATGGAGACCCAAGGGAAGAGCATTCCAGCAGGGGCAAAGGTCCTGAGGTGGAAAATTGCTTGCTGTGTTGGAAGAATAGAAAGATGCCAGTGTTTCTAGAGCCCAGTGGGTTGAGTTGGGGTCGGGGTTGAGGGAAAATGGTAGCAGAGGAAGGTGAAGAGCTAGGTAGAGAGTGGAGAGTAGTTACCATGGAGGATAAAGGAGTTGGGTTTTCATTGTTAGTGCGAACACTCTTTGAATCTTCTTGATCAAGGAGGTGACATGATTTTAAGTGCACCCAGGCCCCCGCATAGATAATTGATTAAGGGGAGCAAGATTCTGAGGCCAGGGAGGGAGCTGTTACAATCACCCAGGAGAGAGGTGCTTATGGCTTGGATGAGGGTAGGCCCAGCAGAGGGTTTGGGAAGTGGCCAGACTCGAGATGTGTTTCAACCGTAGAGCTGGTGGTGGGGCTTGCTGATGGGTTGGGCGTTCGGTTGGGTTGGGTGGGGCTGGGTGGATGGAAGAGAGAGGAATCAAGAATGACTCTAAAGTCCGGATGGTTGATGGCCACTTTTATTGAGATGGGGAAGATGGGGGGAGTCGGGGAAGGAACCTCAGGTTTAAAGTAGAGGGAAGGGTAGGAAGCCAACATGTGTTTGGAGATGTCAGATTCTCCATCCCAGGTGCAATGTCAGCTAGCCAGTTGGACACACAAGATTCGCAACTCACAGGAGAGGTGGGAGCTGGCCTTCTTCCTTTCTCCCCACCCCAAATGTTTTCTCCTGGGATGGGGTACACCTAGAGGCAGGTATGACCCGTTTGGGGAGTCAAGGGAAAGAGGGATAGGCTTCCTGGCAGCTGTGGGGGACTGGCCTCTCTCCTCCGCCACCCCCACGGCTCCCCCCAGTCCTGACTCCTTTATGATTGAAGAGGGCTCACAGTCTGCACAGAGAGTAGGAGTATACTGACCCTGCCTGCTTTTTGTGTCCCTTCCGTGCCAGCGTGGGACGATGGTAGAATCCGAGCCTTCGCCCCAGAGACAGGCCGGCTGATGTATGTCATCAACAACGCCCACAGGATCGGAGTGACAGCCATCGCCACCACCAGTGACTGCAAACGGGTCATCAGCGGCGGCGGGGAAGGGGAGGTATGGTTCCTGAAGGCAGAATCTCTTTGCAAGAGCCCTCAGTTTAGAGCAACGGCCTTCTAGAAAGTCACTAACTTGATTTTTTTTAACCTGTACCAGGAGTCAGGCAGGACCAAAGTAAGATTTTGAAGAAACCCTAAAATACATCATAAAGTTCTAATAGTACAAACACACATCTAGATATATTTATTCACAAAAGAACATTTAAAACACAGACATGAAAGTGTTCTGTATGGAATCGAGCTATGAATCCAAGTTAGTGTTTTGCCAGAGTTTTGGAATTGCTGGTTCTTTTTTCCTTCAAAGACTATAGTTATATAAATTGTCTTCATCATGTCTTTTAAAGGAGATGCTATTTTTAGACTCCATTCTTTCAGCTACCCAGATGTTTGGCCGTTATTTTAAAGTCGTTACACTTGACCTTCCCTTCATCATTCGGAGGAGGCTGAAACATCTTCCGTTCACACATTTTTCTCAGCACCCCCCCTCCTCACTCCCCGGCTTTCTCCGCCCCCCCCCCAAGCCTTCCCTTCTGGAGAGAGGAGATTTTCTTTTCCTTTCTATTCTTCATGCTATTATAGGAATAACTTATCAGGGAGAAGAAAGATCCAGCATCTTGATGTGACCTCTAACAGAGTTTGGGCCAAGCAGAGTCGTGGCTGAGTGCGTGGGTTCTGGAGTCCTACTGCCTTTGCCCGGGCACAAATGTCACTTCCGCCACGTCCCAGCTGTGTGACCCGGGGCACTCTCTTCAACCTCCCTGTGCTTCCGTTTCTTGGGCATAAAGGGAAGATAGCAATCAGTACTCCAGCTCGTGAGATATTTTGCACCACTGTGTGGCAAGTCTTCAAAATCTGCTGTGCATCTTGCATTCAGAGCTCACGTGGCAGGTCACGTGGCAGGTGCACCGTGGGCACATCGAGTTCTGGACCCTCCCCTGTTCTCTGCCCACCACCCCCTCAAGGGCTTGGATCCCTTCCCTTAGCTCTTCAGCCACGCTGTTGCTGACGCCCGCAGTGTCCTTGCTTGCTCCCCCAGCCCTTTGGGACATCTGCCTTGCTCATGCCCAGACTTGGCTTAGGGACCAGATCATCTGCTCCTGGGTGCCTGAGCCCCAGCCCTTGAGAGCTGCGGGAGGAAATCCTACATTACAAATGCATCCATTGCCCTTGGCAATCTTTTCAGAACACCACATCAGCTCTTCCTCCCATTCCCCACTCAGCTATTACAGACCTTCCTTCCGGAAGACGTAGTCTTCAAGGTGTCTGTTAAGTGCTGGAGACCGGGGCTGCTGGTCAGCAGGTGTGCACGGGTGTGAATTCAGCAGTTCCCGAAATACTCAAGGACTTCCATTTTCATTGGTAAATGGCCTTGCCGGAGTTGCAAGGACCCCAGTCCCACCATCTTATCCCTTTCACCCCACAAACATACCTCAGACCCCTGCAGTCCCACAACTACAGGGCTAGCAACGCCCAGAACATCCAAAGCTCCAGGCCTGGGTGCCTACACCATACGAGTCAGAAAATCTGCGTACTGCTCTTGCTGAAGACTGAATGTATAGTCCGCTTATAGTGGCTTACAAGACTGGAGAATTATTTGGACGCAGCTCACGCGAGACAACTTCGTGTTTCCTCCTCTTCCTTATTAAAGAAACGGCTTAGAATGTTTCTCTTACTTCGTTAATGGTTACTTTCTCCTTTCAGGTACAAATCAGGTAGTCCGTTATCACTTATCCTAACCCTCGTTTCCAGCCGGGTGTTCACCCGGACCTACTAGTCTCGTATTCTTGTGTCGTCTTACGTTACTCACGCAAGATAATCTCTGCCCTTCTTCTTTTCCACAAGTCCAGCATACTCGTGATAAGAAAGTGTAAGCATCTGACCACCTTATTGTGTTTTCTGGTACAGTCGTGACAGAACGTTTATTACAGGACATACAATGACTTTCCTTTTACGTATCCTTTTTATTACAGTTAAAGCATCCTATTGACTGTTTTGAAATTTTGTGGGTAGGACCTATGACCTATGATATAAATGCCACTCAGGACAGCACGGGGGGGTGGTCAGAAAATATTTGTTGTAGAAAGTGGGTCTTGGCTTTGATGAGGCTGGGAGCCATCCATTGGAAATGATTAAAACCCGAGCAGCTGGTGTGACATTTAAATATGGCTCTGGGTCCCCAAGAGCCTTCCTGATGGCCCCGGACGCCTGAGAGCAACGCTCAGCAGAACGGAGCAGATAGGCTATTCTGTTTGGTTTCGCACCACGTGCCTGATACATTTCTCAGCCTGAAAAGTATATGTAGCTGTCGGACCATTGTAGCATTTTCCTGCCTCCGTGGAAGAATATTCCTGCTCTGCGGCTTAGCATTCCCACCCCACTCAACTGAGGCAAGAAGAGGGAATTTAAAATGACAGGCACAGCAGAGCTGAAAAAGCTCTTGGAACATATATACGTGTGTGTGTGTGTGTGTGTGTGTGTGTGTGTGTGTGTGTGTGTGTGTGTATTTTTAAATCCCTTCCAAAGTCATGAGCTTGTGTTGAGAACCTGTGCTTTGTGGCTTTCAGGTGAGGGTCTGGCAGATTGGCTGCCAGACCCAGAAGCTGGAGGAGGCCCTGAAGGAGCACAAGTCCTCCGTGTCCTGCATCAGGGTGAAGAAGAACAACGAGGAGTGTGTCACGGCCAGCACGGACGGGACTTGCATCATCTGGGATCTCGTGTAGGTACCCGTGATGGGGAGGACAACACGACACAAAACTCAGGTGTTGCCGCATTTTATTGAACTTGGGGGCAGATTCAAACGAAGGGTAGACGTCTTCTCTAAAGCGACAGTAGAGGGATGTTATCTGAGGCCACTCCTCTCTCTGTGGCTGTTTCCAGATGCCAGTAGAAAGGGTACAGTTTCCCGGAAGGGCTGGATGTTAGAAGATTCTGGAAGCACAGGGAGGTAGCTTTCCGACCGCACATAGGGAAGCCTGATTGAACTTCTCCGAATGCAATTCTAAGAACTCCCCCTAAAAAGGGAGAAGGGAAATGACGTTGTAGGCAGTTCCTCTTGTCGTGTCACCCAGAAGGAGCCTGCCACGCACAGTGGAAGGGGGGAGTGGTGTGAATTTGTCCTTTCCCTTTGCCAGCCTCACTCCCAGGGTCCTCTCAGGCTGGAAGATTGTCATGGCCCCTGGAGAGCGCCTGACTCCAAGCAAACCATATCAAAGCACGTGTACGTTACTGTGGGACTGTTGGAGTCATACAAAGGATTTTCAAGGGCTTTTTGTTGTTGTTGTTGTTGTTTTTACTGTAAGCATTTTAGTTGTGTGTTTTTATTTGGAATTAGACCCTATTCCCCTAAAGCTCTCCGCGCCCAGCCCCTCTCTTGGCTCTGTGTATAACTGCATTAGAGAGACTCAGCTAAGTCCAGAGGCAGGAGAAAAGAGATCTAAATATAGAAAACGGATATAGGTATTGCCAAAGAATACGGAACATTCTAGATTGGAGAGAAGAGAATGGGCATTAAGGCAAAGGTGGAACACTTTTTATTTAATGCATAAAAAAACCCCAAAAACCGGGCACCTGGGTGGCTCAGTCATTAAGCGTCTGACTTCGGCTCAGGTCATGATCCCAGGGGTCTGGGATCGAGCCCTGCATCAGGCTCCCTGCTCAGTGGGAAGCCTGCTTCTCCCTCTCCCACTCCCCCTGTTGTGTTCTCTCTCTCGCTGCCTCGCTCTCTGTCAAATAAATAAATAAAATCTTTAAAAAAACCAAAAACAACAAAACCCCAAAACCAAAGCAAACCCGTCTCCCAGTCCTGAGTGTCTCTCACTTTGATGTGTGTATAAAGCACCTAGAGAGCTTGCCAACATGTGGATTTTTATTGAGTAGGTCCAGAGGGCTGCTTGAGATCCTACATGTCTAACCAGCTCCCAAGGGATGCCCCTGGTTCAAGGACCACACTTGCCGGAGGTCTTGGCCTCCACCGGAACTCCCCATTTGGGAACACACATAACTAGAAGGGAGGGCATGTCCAAGCTGATTTCCGTGGATTGTCTGTGGCTACCTGGAATCCCAAAGGGCTCCCTGCCGCACTGCGGGAATATTTGGCTAATTTGTGCCCAAACCTTTAAAAAAACAGTCGGCCCAGGTACCATGTTTGGAGACTGCTGTATTGAGAACAGCTGTGCAGAAGGGGCATGTTTTCAGCCCGCGGAGGCCAGCCTGTGAGATGCCCACCCATCTCCTGGGGGCGATAAGCCTTATGTACGTATCTGATGCAGTGGTTTCCAGCCCGTGCTGCACGTGAGAATGAGCTGGGGTGCTGATGAAAAGTGCCCATCTGTGGGCCTCATCCCACCTGCTAGATCCAAACCCCGAGGGCCAAACTCAGTAATACCCGTTGTTAAGAAGGCATCCCCGCTACCCCGCCACTCAGGTGGTAGGAACCCGGACTCCAGCGCGGTGGCCTCAGGAACAAGGCAGCTTGTGTGGAAGACAGCAGAGTGACTCTGAACTCAGCCTCTCCTACCTGGAAAGGCTTCCCCTGGAGTTCCGTGCTTTGTCTTCGGGAAAGGGCCCACCCGGGGTCTTCCGACTACCCCCTAGGTGCACCGGGAGGATGCCAAAGTGGAGTGGGCAGTCACCGGAAGTCTGTCTGGGGTAGAGAAACCAACACAACCCAAGCTTGTACCAGGTCCCGCCTGAACAGTACATACATCTTCTAGGGAAGGGCAAGTCACAGCTTTGCGTCTCCTTTCAGACGTCTCCGGAGGAATCAGATGATCTTGGCAAATACCTTATTCCAGTGTGTTTGTTACCACCCCGAAGAGTTCCAGATCATCACCAGCGGGACAGACAGAAAGGTAAGCACTCCCAGCAGGAGTCAGGATCCTTCCGGGACCCGACAGAAGCAGCCAACGGTTGTGGCCCAGGGAGCCGGCGCTGGACTCGAGCCCCACGAGGTCAGAGCCCAGTCTTGCTGGGGATCAGCTGTTCCGCTTTGGAAATGCTGATCCCCTTCCCGTGTCTTTGCTTCCTTGTCCGCAAAGTGGACATGATACCGCTGACCTCACAACGTGGCAGCCCTCCTGAAAGTCACGCTCGCCTGTCATACCGACAGCAGAGGGCCTGGCACATAGTACCTGCCCAGTAAGTCCTGGTTTTCATTAGTAGGGAAATTCTGAGGCTAGAACCCAATTGCCCATCCCAGTGGTCCCTTTGGCTAAGTTCAAAGCGAATGACAATAGAGTTCTTATCTCTCATCCCATCCACTTCATCAACGTTGTACTGCAAATCGTATTAGGGGGGAGTCCATGTCCTTCGGTAAAGATTGGTCCCTCTTTTGGGGGAGGAACCTTCCATCTCGGAGCAAACAAAAGGCTTCAGGAGAGACACGCATGGAGGGGCAAGGATGTTAGGGTGTCATGTACCCTCCTGGCCACATCAGATCAGCAAGGTCTCAGTCTAATTAGCTGCACAACCAATGAATGGATTTGGAGCACCCTAATTCAGACTTTGAGATCACTGAAGAAGAGATTGTGTATTTATCTTTTCACAGGCTACAGAAAAAGTTGAGCAATTTATAAAAATAACTGTAGGAAAAATACTAGAGGGACCTGTCTCTGCTCCCCCAATACCAAAGATAGAATCTAGGGATGGGAGCAGGGGGTGCCTGGGTGGCTCAGTTGGTTAAACGTCTGCCTCCTGCTCAGGTCATGATCTCAGGGTCCTGGGATCTAGCCCTGAGTCAGGCTCCTGCTCAGCGGGGAGCCTGCTTCTCCCTCTGCCCCTCCCCACCCCCACTTGTGCTCTCTCTCAAATAAATAAATAAAATCTTAAAAAAAAAAAAAAAGAATCTAGGAATGGGGCTTTTCCCTGTTTAAGCTGGCCAGGTGATTGGGAACTATCGTCCGAAGATATTTTGTCATAAAAACGCAAGAAATCCCGCCCCCCGGTTTGGGGCGCCTGGGTAGCGCAGTCATTAAGCGTCTGCCTTCGGCTTAGGGCGTGATCCCGGCGTTCAGGGATCAAGTCCCACATCGGGCTCCTCTGCTTAGAGCCTGCTTCTTCCTCTCCCACTCCCCCTGCTTGTGTTCCTTCTCTCACTGGCTGTCTCTCTGTCACATAAATAAATAAAACCTTTAAAAAAAAAAAAAAAGAAATGCCCCCTGGTGTGGGCCAGGGTTTGCGTGACACAGACTGTTTAGGGGTCCCAGAGTTCTGCCTCACTTTAGTCTCTGTAGGTTGGCCTTGCTAGTTCCTTTGTGTCTCGCCCACCCAGCCTGGCTTACATCTGCCCACCCCAAGCCCATTTCGCTTCCCGTCTAAGCAGGCTTCCTCTTGGAAATGGGGAGGTAAGGGGGCAGAAAGGATATTAGGAAGTTAATGATGACGTCACCATAAATGCTATTAGAACATGGTTCTTAAAGCTTCTAGATTTGTGTCCTGTGTCCCATGTTCCAGGGACTGGAATGGTTTATGAGTTTATGAGACTTGAAACAGTCTACTGTCCTCACCTGGGAATTGTCACCAAGAATATTCAAAGCATAAATCATGAATGGGTACAACTACCATAAGGACTGGGGACATGACGGTGTTCTTGCTGTCAGGGAGCTGACCAACTTTCCATGGTTATCGTACGCGGGAGGGGATGAATTGGACGGACACTTGGCAATGAATCCGCCCATGAACAGCAGGTTAATACGTGAACCACACGACATCAGATGGTGAAAGGGATAAAAAGGAAGCAGAACAGGTTACAGGATCCTGGCTCGGGGGACGGAAGCTGCTTTAGCTAGGATGGTTCTCTTTAGCTAGGAAGGTCTCCTTAAGGAGGTGACCCCTGAGCTGAGGCCTCAGTAGCGGAGGACCTCGCCACGCTCAGCTCTCGGCGAAGACCGTCCCAGGCAGAGGGTAAGCTTGAGGGAAAGCCGAGGCACCATCAGGCTGCCCAGAAGAGGTTCACTATGACTTTGGCCAAGAGAGCAGGCAGTCAAGCACCAGCTACATAAGTGGGTGTGATCCCGAGAAACGAGGGTTTAGGCACGCGTCTATATTCCTTTACGCTTTTACTATGAAAACGTCATAAAAGTCAACCGAAAGTCAAACGTCGATAGAAATTTAAAAATTAGCTAAAAAAAGATTGTTTTTAAACAGCATACGCAGTCTCTAGCTAAATTCAGAGGAATACAGATTCCCGGCACAGTGACCTGAACAGCAAATTTCTATCAACACGAAATAAGAGAAGGCGAAATGCATGCCCAAGTTTGCACTCCTGAGTCCTGGTCAAGTGCTTTGTTTAGAAAGAAATTTTCTTGGGGCGCCTGGGTGGCTCAGTCGGTGAAGCGCCTGCCTTCTGCTCAGGTCATGATCCCGGGGTCCTGGGACCGAGCCTGGCAAGCCTGCTTCTCCCTCTCCCTCTGCCCGCAGCTCCCCCTGCTTGAGCTCTCTTTCTCTCTGTCAGTAAGTAAATAAAATCTTTAAAAAAAAACGTTCTCTTTGAATAGGTTGTACATTTACAAGGTTCAAAGTTCAGAGAGTATAAAAGGTATATTCAGAGAAAAATTTCCCTCCCCTGAACACTGCCCCCCGCCTCCAATCCAGGAGGGGACCACATTATCAGTTTGCCTCTGGACCCCACCCTGGGGGATGTTTCACTGCTTTGAGGCAGAAGAGAAAGTTGGAAATAGGGTGAGGTGGGGGAGAGCGTGTGGTCAGCCGGTCAGCCGTAGGGACCAGCCTGCAGAACTCTCTGGGCTACTCATTCCCCCAGCAGCTGGAGGGGATGCTTCCCTTCCACCAGGCCCTCCTCTAAGAGCCGAACCGGGAAAGTGGATGCTGTGGCTGTTTTCTCCCTTCTTTACAGCTTGCCTCGGACTCCCAAGCACTTCGTCTCACCAAAAGCACTTTCTGTCACCATCCAGGCTTCCTGGCACAGTCACCGTCTCTCTAAATAGAATGCAAATGTAAAAACCAATGCTAAAAATATGAAAATGCCTTTCTCCACCCCCTGCTTGAGTCTATTTATAATTTCAGCCGATCTCTCCTCCCAGGGTGTATTTTTGCCACCTTCTATATAAAGTGGAACCATCCTTTGTTAGCGGGCAGGCGCGCGGATGCTCCCACCAGGCCAAATCCTGCCCGATGCTCCTTTTCTGAATTCCAGATTGCCTACTGGGAAGTCTTTGATGGGTCAGTAATCAGAGAGTTGGAAGGTTCTTTGTCTGGGTCCATCAATGGGATGGATATCACCCTGGAAGGAGTACACTTTGTCACAGGTGAGTCCTGGGGCGGCAAAAGGAAGCCCAAGCCTGCTTATTTAAATGGGAACCTAGAACTCCCTAGAAGATGGGCGGCAACAGGAAGTGACGAAAGAAGTGTCTACAGAGCCCCGTGGTTGGAGTCCGGCCCGAACACTGCAGTCGGTGTGGCTGGAAAAGAAGGTTCCAGAAGTCACACTTCAGTGGGAGGAAATGTCTGCCCGTGAGCCTTGGGGCACATGGAAAAGCCAACCTTTTACATTGCTTCCTTTATTTGGTGGTGGCATTGATGACAGAAATGGGCCTTTAAATTCTGGATTATCTGGCATGCCTTGCTTGGTCATTTCCTACGAAAGTCTTAAATGCCAGGCTTTTAAATCAGCATTTCCGGGGGGGAGGGGCATTGACCATACTACACGCCTTCTAGAACATCATTGATGATCATTTCCTGCCAGGCCCTGATTCTTCAGGACATAACAAATAAATGCTCCGAATGAATTAA
Source organism: Ailuropoda melanoleuca (assembly GCF_002007445.2). Taxonomy (NCBI): domain Eukaryota; kingdom Metazoa; phylum Chordata; class Mammalia; order Carnivora; family Ursidae; genus Ailuropoda; species Ailuropoda melanoleuca. Next base: position 3,932,024 of record NC_048234.1, read on the forward strand.
AGTTTCACAAACACGTTTGCTTACAGCACGGTGTGACCCCAACCACACACACAGGTGCATATGTATGCAAACCTGTATGCTTGTAGCGAAAAGACTGGAAGGAGTGAAACCAAAGCTGTCCTCAGTGGTTATTTCTGGGCGGCGGGCTAAAAGGGGCGGTCACCTCTTTGTACTTCTTTCCTCCAAATTTACTACAATAGACCAAGATTTTTATAATCAAGGAAAAGAGCTCCTATGCAGATAGATTTTTCTTCCCTTACATGGGAACGTGGGGAATGTGTTGAAAATTATCTAGTTACTTGAAATCCAGGTGGTCCCTCCTTACCCTGTTGCAGCAATGCCATGCACCTGCTTATCTTTTTCAGGTGGAAATGACCATCTGGTCAAAGTGTGGGATTATAATGAGGGCGAGGTGACTCATGTCGGGGTGGGACACAGCGGCAACATCACCCGCATCCGGATAAGTCCAGGAAATCAGTACATCGTTAGCGTAAGTGCCGATGGAGCGATTTTGAGATGGAAGTACCCATTTACCTCCTGAGGCCGCGGAGACTTCTGGATCCGCAGCACTGCCCACAGCTCTGTCGCAGGTTGACCTTAGATAACTCTTAAGACTGGTTTTAATTTTTCACATCCATGATTCTGTGCTTTAGTCAAAATATTTTTATCTTGAAGTTTCTCTTTTTCTTCATAGGATGCATTTTACATTTTTACCTTGTGTATCAAAATGGGAATGTGTTCAAGAATACGTTGTCCAGACTGTAATTCAAAGGTTTTTTTTATTATGAATAAATTCCCAATTGTTGGTTTCCTGTTCTAATCTCTGCTTCATGACGGCAAAACCCATGGCCCTTCTGCATAATTTGTCCATGGACAGCACTGCTGTTGTTCTCTAAAAATAAGAAGGGTCTGCTTACCTTCCTAATCAGCCTTTCATTGGTCAAGTTGCAATAGGGCAAGACTTGGTTTGACTACAGATCTAGGATTTTAGGATCTTCCTTCCTTCCTTCTTTCCTTCCTTCCTTCCTTCCAACTCTCTGAGCCTCTGCTTGGCCTTTCCTAAAGAGAGAATACCTGCTTAAAAAGTTATTTTGAGGATTAAGTGAAAGAATGTGTTAAAAAGCTTCAGCAGAATCCCTGACAGAGTAGCCAGTGAAACATGAATTTTTCTCAAAGAAACCGAGCATTCTTGGGGATCCTGGGTGAAATGTCATAGATTATTTTCTGGGCAAGGGAGTGGACCTTGTGTATTAGTCATCCAAATGGGTATCTTTTTTTCCAGAGAGGGTATATCATGGCATTTTCCAGAAACACTTCAAGTCTCCAATGCACAGTACACTTTTTTGTTCTAAGCCTGTTCTTTTATCCTTAAAGTAATGCTTCCCTTTTTTTTTTTTTTTGCATCAGGTCACCTTTTGGGGCCCTATTTGACACATCAAGGCAGATATTTTAATAAGTGATCACTTATCAGATCAGTAACATTTCAGGGTGTTGATGTAACAATGCGTCCTGCTGATGTCTTTTTGAGCCAGAAATTGATGAGAAATTCGTCTGCAAGACTTTGCCTGATTAATTATAAACCTGACAGTTACAGGGTCAAGTGAGCTGAGGCCCCCAGGGTCACCCAGGGAACCAAGGGCGGGGCAAGGCCAAGCCAATTTTGATTGGGCACCAATTCAGCGAGGGGACCGCACAGGGGGTGCGCCTGGGAGCGGGAAAACTTCCTGGTAAGCAAACCCTGAGGTTGGAAAGAGCCAACCTGTGGGCTCGGCAGTGCGCAGAGCCGGGTCGAACTCCGGTTTCCTGGCCTCGGTACAAGCGCGAACCTCCCTGGGCCCGCTTCTCGGCCAGCTGAAGCGAGGACGGTGAAGTCTCTCAAGTTCTAAGGAAGCGACTCTGACCTGGTCTGCAGTTTAAACAAGCAAACCACAGCCATCCCGGATGATTCCTCCCAGGCCAACGCGCGGCTCCCAGTTCTGGAAAGCCTCCTGGACGGGGCAGACGGGCTGGAAGGAGGTGACGCCACCTGTCCGCACACACCTGCTCCTGCAGGTGGGAGGACCCCGCGGTGCACTCCCCCCGCCGGTCCCCGCTCCCGGTGCGCGTCTCTCGCTGCGCCAGAGGCTGCCCTTTGGTGAGTCTTCCTTTCCCTGTTCTTCATATTCACCTGCACGTAATTTCCAGAAACCCAGGCTAGCCGGGGCTGGGCAATCCCCAGGCGCTTTCAGATGTCTCACCCCTGTACTGTTCCACAGCTTGCAGGCTGGCGGGAGTGGGAGTGAAATTCAGGGCGTCGGTTGGTAAGAGGTAAGGAAGGGTGGGGACACGGAGCGGGCGAGTCCCGCGCCCCCGCGCGGCGCCGCGGGGCCGGGCCCCGCGGGGTGGGAGAGGTGGAGCTGCCCTGGGCGGGTCCTGCGGCCTGATTCCCGCGCGGGGCGGAGCGGCTCCGCCCCTGGCTCCGCCTCTGCCGGGTCCCGGCACACCTGGCCCGCAGGTAGCCGGCGCCCGCCGCCTTTCCGGGGCAGTCAAGGCGGNCAGCCGCGCGCGGGAGCCCCGGGGAGGAGCGCCCGCCTGGCGCCCAGCCCCAGCCCCCGGCCGGCGACGGCGCGCGGCCCCCGGGAGCGCAGGGCTTGAAGAACCACGGCAACACCTGTTTCATGAACGCCGTGGTGCAGTGTCTCAGCAACACGGACCTACTGGCCGAGTTCCTGGCGCTGGGGCGCTACCGGGCGGCGCCGGGCCGCTCCGAGGTCACCGAGCAGCTGGCGGCGCTGGTGCGCGCGCTCTGGACGCGCGAGTACACGCCCCAACTTTCTGCCGAGTTCAAGGTAGGCAGCGCGCCCGCCACCCGCCCGGGCCACTGGGCCGAGGCGCGCGCCCCATCCGGAAAGGGTCTTCTGGGGGCCTTCAGAAGGCACCCAGCACTGCAGCTCGGCTTACCGCCTTTGTTTCGAGGTGATTTGTTGGGCTCTTGCTTGCAAAAGTCTTCTCTGTGAATTTCTCCCAGGTGGTTTTGGGGGGGGACGGGGGAGTCGATGTGAGTGTATTCAGCATTTTTGCATTCAACAAACATTTGTTGAAGTACAGAAGGCCTTTGGGTCCCGGCGGCGTTCTAGCGCCACGGGCACTTTCCAGTCTGGAGGGGTGTGGTGTGCGAAGCCTGACTCCCAAGGCCGGGGTCTCGGAGGGAGGGGATGCTGGCGTTGAGATCTGACCAGAGAGCACCGGAGCCGCAGGCCTGGAGGCGCGAAAAGAAAGCTAGGTGGCGTGGGGCGCGGATGAGGTTGGTCAGACCCTGCGAGGCCTTGGAAGCAGTGATAAGGAGTTTGGGTTTTATTCTAAACCCAGCGGAAGCTGAGATCCCGTGGGCTGGGTACTGTGCTGAGTGCCCCGGGGAGGCAGTGGGTGTGTGCTGTATTGGCGATGGCATCTTTTTCTTTCGTGCACGTTAAATCGCCCACCGTGCCTTGGTTTGGGGCTGCTTTCGCAGGCCCCGGGATCCCGGTCTACTTACCCTACGCTGCCGAGTCAGGAGGCGCTGGAAGTGATGTATGTCACGTCACCCGGGGTTAAGCGTCACCCGGGGTTAAGCGGAGGGTTTGGGATCCCAGTTGGATTACAGAGTTCCTGATAATTTATGCACATGACTGGCTTCCTGCTGAAAAGCCACAGCTCTGGGCAGAGAGCTGAAGCTCCCCATAGACTAGCGATTGTTCTTGGGGGAGGGGGAACCTGTCAGTGTTCATTCCACAGGCATCACCGCTCTTGAGTTTCAGCCTGAAAAAGAAAGCCAGGCCGTGTGACCCACAGTGCCAGCCTCCCCTTTCCTCCTGCTTCCGCCACTAAAACTCTGTTCTGCAGGGGTCAGCGGGTCAACTGAGTGTCATTCAAATCTCCTTTTGGCAACATTCGCCTTCTCAATAATGAGACAGTACCAGTAGTCCCCCCTTTATGCTTGGGGGGTACATCCCAGGACCCCCAGCGGGTGCCCGAAAGCATAGATAAATACCAAGCCCCACGTAATGCTGTGTTTCTTCCTATACAAACATACCTGCGGTAAAGCACCATTTATGTTAGGTACCATCGTCGGAGATGAACAGCAATAACTCAGCATAAAAAAGAACAGTTACAACTATATACCGTAATAAAAGTTATGGGAACGTGGGATCTCTCTCTGCAAATATTGTATGCTGTACTCACCCTTCTGGCAAGGATGCGAGGCGATGAGGCCAGGCGAGGCCAGGGATGTAGGCATTGCCACACTTCTGACCTAAGTCAGGAGGATTGCCTGCTTCCCTACGGAATTTTGACCTCGAGTACCTGAAACCACAGAAAACTTAGGATGCCGGGAACTAGTGTAGGGTATAGTGGTTAAGAGCAAGGTCTCTGGAGCTTTGTGACCTCAAGCAAGTTACCAAAAAAAAAAAAAAAAAAAAAACCCACTGTGCCTCAACTTGCCTTCTCTGTGAAATGGGACAATAACGGCACCTACCTTATTAACAGAACTGAGTTCTCTGCACAGCACTTAGAACAGCGCCTGAGCCCTAGGAAGCTTTTATTATTCCTACCTTCCGCCTTCTCAGTCCGCCTTCTCAACTAGGGGGATCTGGGGGAGGGAGGGAGGTAATGTTCGCAAACCTTTCCTATTGCCGGGTTGCATTCTCCTGCAGGTCCTGCCCCAGTGGGAAAGACAGGAGAGCCTGAAAAAAATCTTCCAAATTAGTAACGGCTCTCAGGTGACTCACCAGGATTTCCTATCTCACCCCTTCTCTCAAATCCCCAAGGCCTGGAAGCTCCCAGGGAGGTGGGGGAGGGGACTGGAGGATAGTCAGTTTGTTAATTGTTAACGAGGGTGATGTCATCCGAGGTTTCCCGGGACTTTTTGGGTAGCCAGGCTTGGAGGGAGCGGACGATGCCAGCATCTGGGCTTTCAATAAACCCTGCCGATGGAAATCTGGGTGGGTTTCTCTTATTTTATAGATGAGGAAACATCCCTTCACCCAACAAATATTTCTGGAGTATCCCAGCACTCTCCCAGGAACAAGGAACGCACTGGAAGCTCTGAGTGCAAAAGCTCCCGGGGCCGCTTGCTAGGAGTTCCCCGTCCAGCGGGAGAGGTGGATGTTAATGCAGTGATCGCACTGACACGGAATCAGAGCTGATGACAAGTGCTGGAAAATCAAAACACAAGGCATTAGTTCCGGCAGGAGGAGATGCTGGATGGGCGGCCGTGGGAGGGCGTGTCCCAGGAGAAGTAACCATCAGGAGAGGTCAAGTAAGGACAGGGAAGGGTGGCGATGTGCCTTCCTCGCCGATCACTGGGATCAGATCACCGGGGCAGGTGGAGCTGACGGGCCTTCTGTGGGCAGGGCAGCATAAATGCAAGATTCAATAAATTAATGGAAGGGACGCCTGGGTGGCTCAGTGGGTGAAGCCTCTGTCTTTGGCTCAGGTCACGATCCCGGGGTCCTGGGATCCAGCCCCTCATGGGGCTCCCTGATCAGTGGGGAGTTTGCTTCTCCCTCTCCCACCCCCCACGCCCCCCTCATGCTTGCTCCCTCTCTGTCAAATAAATAAATAAAATCTTTAAAAAAAAAGATTTTATTTATTTATTTGACAGAGAAAGAGACAGCCAGCGAGAGAGGGAGCACAAGCAGGGGGAGTGGGAGAGGAAGAAGCAGGCTCATAGCAGAGGAGCCTGATGTGGGGCTCGATCCCATAACGCCGGGATCACGCCCTGAGCCGAAGGCAGACGCCCAACCGCTGTGCCACCCAGGCGCCCCTAAATAAATAAAATCTTTAAAAAAAATTATGGGAGCCTCTGTCCCCGGGTAGAGGGGTCTGGAGAATTGGTTGGGGACAAGCCACAGAAGGTTTTGTCCAGGAGTTGGGTCTTGAGGAGGGATTCTTAGCTTCAGACTGAGGAAGGGAAGAATGGAGAAGGTACTGGCGTGCTGGGCTGAGTTACCCCAACCCCAGCCATGCAAATGGGGTGGCTTTCCAGTGTCCTCTTTCCCGACCTCCCAGGCACACAGCCTATAGACAGTGGGAGCGCTCTGTTTTAACAGCATGTGAATAAATGCATCGAAACAAATCCTGTCCACGGTATTGTCTATGACACTTTATGTCTCTAATGATGTCATTAAATATGTCATAGTATAAAAACTCAAAAGGTGCTAACAGTGTAAAAAGAGATTTGGAACTCCACCCTCCAGACAACCTTCGGAAACCTCGACCTGTTTCAGAGCGTCTACATGTTGAAAAACCCAGGATTGCATCCTGCTTTTGTCACGTTAATATTGTCATAAGGCTCTCCTGGCCATTACAACATTCTGTAAAACTTAATTTTAAATGATCGTGTAATATTTCTTTCAATGAACCAGTCCCTGCAGGGACATGTACCGTGTAAGTTTCCAGGTATCACACTATGTATTGAAAATCCTGGTGCTTAAATCATTGCCCTCAGCTCTGACCATTTCCTGAATTTGATCCCTTGACGTTGAACTTATGTGGTCAAAGCAGAGATGTAACTTTTATTTTTATGTGGTTTTTTGTTTTTGAATCACCATTGTTTTGAAATATAACTTACGTCCAGTGCACCCATGTAAAAAAATCAAGCTATCCCTGACATGCAACATTGTGTAAGTTTAAGGTGTACAAAGAACTGATTTTACACATTTATGTTGAAATACGATTGCCATATTTACCATTAGATAACATCTCTGTCATGGGTCACACGGTGATCATTGTTTCCAGTGTTGGAAACAGTTAAAGTCTAATCTTTCCGCAAGTGTAACGTTTCAACTTACAGAACAACAGCAACAACGAAATAGCATCTCACTTTTATTTTTATTTCTTTGATTAAGAGTGAGGGACAGGATTTTTATGCTTCTCTGCTAGTTGTGAGACTGCGCCTGGAATTTCCTGTCCGTGTTGACTATCCATTCTGCCTGGTCTCAATGCTCTTTTTACCTGTTTCTGTGAGTTCCTCAACCCTCACACTTGCCACAAATATTTTCCGCAGACTCTCTCCTTCCTATCCCCAGTCCTGGAAGTTGTAGATTTCTTTACGTCATACCTTTCGATAAAGGTTCTATGTTATGTATTTCTAGTTTTCCCATGGCTATATTAAGGATTTCAGCCATCTGGAGTTTATCTTAGCTTATGTACTCAAGCATCACTTTGAGACCTACAATTTTAGACATACAGTATGCCTCACGTGATACGCTAGAGGCATTGCCTTTTACAAGCGAGGATGATCACTCCTATATTTTGGAAGTTCTGGATGAAACAGTAAGCCGTGAAATGGAAATGGGATAAAAAAAGATGGAACAGATAGGAAATTGCGAGATGGGTCTAGAAATCCCTATTGTAGCATTGCGGCAGGCACTAACGAGGTCAGAAACGAGATAGAAAATTGAAAGCAGTCACCATTTAGAATGTATGAAAATTAGATTTTATTCACGAAAACCACGGAAGGAGGAAATAACTAGGAATAATTTTGTAAGAGATGTGTTAGAAATTATGGGTGTTGAGAGAAACACATGCACACACGCGGATAGAGCTATGTCAAGTTGCAGGGTAGAAGGACTAGATATTTCCGTCCATCTCTCCCAGGTGAGGATTTCGCCTTAGTACAGCTCTGGTCACATTTTCATAGACTCTCTGTGTGAGTGTCTTCTGTTAGGAATCAATAGGTCAAGTTATTTCAAAAAAGTCCAAACTCTTGCTACAGTTTGCCAGAGACCCCTTTTTTTTTTTCCCCTTACATATTTTATTTATTTATTTGAGAGAGACCGAAAGCAAGAAAGATCCCAGAGGGAGAGGGAGAAGCAGACTCCCGGCGGAGCGGAGAGCCCGATGCGGGGTTCGATCCCAGGACCTTGGGATCATGACCTGAGCCGAAGGCAGATGCTTAACTGACTGAGCCTCCCAGGCGGCCCCTGCCAGAGACCGTTCTAATCAGAAAAAAACTAAAGAACAGAATTCACTGTAAAAAAAAAAAAAAATTTGCAGGGTGCAAATAAAAAAACAATCACTTATGGTCCCATCCTTCTATGATAACCATTGTTAATATTTTGCCATGTATTTCTGGTGTTTTCTAGCTATGGATATATATCTATCAACCTCAAATAGGTATTTTTCACTTTTTAAAAAAATGATAGGATCATTGATTTTCTTCTCAGCATTTCCTCAAGCATAATTTTTTTAATAAAGATTTTATTTATTTATGTGACAGAGAGACAGCCAGCGAGAGAGGGAACACAAGCAGGGGGAGTGGGAGAGGAAGAAGCAGGCTCCCAGCGGAGGAACCTGATGTGGGCCTCCATCCCGGAACGCCGAAGGCAGACGCTTAACAACCGCGCTACCCAGGTGCCCCCAAGCATAATTTTTAAGGCCACCTGCGTGTGCCGTAAGTTTTCCCCAGGAAACTTCAGTACTTGGAGCTCCAGCGTATCTTTGCTTGGAGCTCTCATTTCCTGATGCCAAATTCCCCAAAGTGGAATTACTCTTGTTTCTATAGAAGGACATTTCCAAGGCCCTATCTTGTCTGTCTTCTTGAAATTCTCACATTCTTTCTGGAAAGGTTGTATGGCTTCCCAACCAGGCTAAGATGGAAAGCGTCCGGCTCCAAGGAGTAACATGAGTCACGGGAGAGGAATGGGTTTCCCACGGAAGGAAGAAAACACCAAGGCGTAGACTGTAGGGTTGGACAAATACGGTTTGGGGCACCCGAGTGGCTGGATGGTGAAAGACGGGGACGGGGCCAGATGGGAGGAGGGTGGATTGTTAGGTGGTGAATCAGGGGAGCTCTGAGTCGAGGCATGAAGTTTTTTTTTTTTTTTTATTATATTATGTTAATCACCATACAGTACATCCCCGGATTCCGATGCAAAGTTCGATGCTTCATTACTTGCGTGTAACACCCAGTGCACCATGCAATACGTGCCCTCCTTACTACCCATCACCAGTCTATCCCATTCCCCCACCCCCCTCCCCTCTGAAGTCTTCAGTTTGCTTCTCATAGTCCATAGTCTCTCATGTTTCATTCCCCCTTCTGATTACCCCCCCTTTCTTTATCCCTTTCTTCCCCTACCGATCATCCTAGTTCTTATGTTCCATAGATGAGAGAAA